>NC_066584.1:196502055-196802055 GCF_024323335.1 Lathyrus oleraceus | reverse complement strand
TAATCTCTATATGGTATCAAACCGGATTGATTCGTTTTCCATTCACCTTTGATCTAATTCACAACCAAAGTTGAATCTCCATAGATGTCAAGATATTTAATTCTGAGATTAATGGCTTCTTTAAGCCCCATAATGCAAGTTTTATACTCATCCATGTTGTTTGTACACTTGAGGTCAATCTAGCTGTAAACGGAAAATAAGTGCCTTTGGGAGTAATAATCATTGCCCTAATGACATTACCTTACGAATTAACAGCTCCATCAAATACCATGCCCCAACGGGAACCAGGTTCTGGCCCTTCTTTAAGCAATGGTTCATCATAACCTTCCATCTTCAAGTACAAAATCTCTTCGTCGGGAAAATCATACTGCACTGGTTGATAATCTTCAATAGGCTGGTGAGCCAAATGGTCAGCCAAGACACTACCTTTAAGGGCTTTTTGAAATCGGTATTCAATATCGTACTTAGATAACAACATCTGCCAACAGGAGATCCTTCCAGTTAAAGCAGGCTTCTCAAAAATGTATTTCATTGGATCCATTTTGGATATCAACCAAGTAGTATGATTCAACATATATTGGCATAGACGCTTAGCAGCTTAAGCCAATGTGCAGCATGTATTCTCAAGCATGGAATATCGAGTCTCACAGTCGGTTAACTTCTTACTGAGGTAGTAAATTGCATATTCATCTTGTTGACCAAGAACACAGCTCATGCTCTCTTCAAGCTCAGTCAAATACATGATCAAAGGTCTTCCTTCAACGGGTGGAGACAGAATCGGAGGCTCAAGCAGATTCTCTTTGATTCTGTCAAAAGCTTTCTGGAAATCTTCGGTCCAATCACAAGACTGATCTTTCCGAAGAAGCTTGAATATAGGCGCACATGTGGCAGTCATATGTGATATAAATCTTGGGATATAGTTCAAGCGGCCGAGAAAACTTCTGACTTACTTCCCAGTTTTGGGTGCAAGCATCTCTTGTATTGCTTTGACCATGGCAGGATCAACTTCAATACCTTTCTCGCTGACAATAAATCCAAACAACTTACCAGATCGAACACCAAAAGTACATGTATTGGGATTATAGCGGAGTTTATATTTCCTCAAACGCTGGAATAACTTCAACAAATGCTCAACATGCTCTTCTTCATCCCTTGATTTAGAAACCATATCATCAACATAAACCTTTATCTCTTTATGAATCTTATCATGCAAAAGAGCGTTCATGACTCTCTGGTACTGTAAGACCCCAATTTTGTCCCTAAGATCCCTCATGGCATCATAACATTGCATTTGCATTGCCTCAAGGATCATTAGCATATTGGTTCCCTTTACCTTTAAGTGGGTTTTCTTGTGAGTGGTTTGAGATCACCAAGCATGCTTGAATTGTATATTATTGCTTTTCTTATTTTGTTTACTAACCAAAAGCACAAAAAATATGTCACTAACATCTTTTGTTTGTAGCTTGAGCAATCACAAGTTCAAGAGCTTCAAGGAGATCCTTTGTGTAGAGATATGGTCAAATGAAGATGAAAGCAAGCATGGTAATGGTTCCCAAATCTCTCATCCATCAAATGTGTCTCCCTAACATCTCAATTCATCATTTTGATCAAGGCAAGTCAAAGGGTTTGAGGTTTGTGCCCCAAAGAAACCCTAATTCATTTGTGCACCACAATGCCTTGCTCTTGAAGCAACCTCAGCCCATGGTCAAATGCAATCAAGGGAAGTTCTTTAATTCATCATTTCATGCATATTTGAACTTATTTGAGTATCCTCAATCATCAATTCATCAAGATATGAGTCATGGACTTGAGAAGTTGATCAGTCAATTCATTTAACTATTTTAAAATGCACTGAGGCCTAACTTTTTATGTGTTGGTCAAATGGAGATGATTCCAAAAGAAACAATGTTCTTAAGGACAATATGAACAACTTTCATGTTCATCAAAAATTTATTTGAAGCTTGGAAGGTCACCTCCCATTCCAATACATTATAGGTCATTTTGACTGAAACCCTAATTTTGGGTCAACTTCCCAAGGACATAACTCATTCATTTTTCATGATTTTGAGGTGGGATCAAATGCATTGGAAAGCTTAGTATGTTTACTTAAAATGTTATGTTGAACAAAATTTCAAAATCTCAAAGTAAATAAATGTATTAATGCAAGACATTATAGGTCACTTTGGACCAAATGCATTAAAAGGCAAAAAAGTCCAACTTCAAGAGCCCATAACTCTTTCATAAAAAATCTAAATGATGTAAAATTTAAGTCCATTTTGATTTTGTTGAAAATATCTACAACTTTGATGATGGAGGTTTTTCCATTTGTGGCTTGCATCGTCAAAACAGAAGGGCTTGAACATTGGCCAAATTTAGAAACTTTGCCTTTACATGTTTTACACCTTGCACTTTAAACTCCAATTTCACCAATTTCCACACTTCAAATGGATTTTTGCCCAACATAACAATTGTTCCTTACACCAAAACCTTTCCAACCATTACTCACAGATCATGTTTGGATTTGGCAAATGGCATTTTCGAAGAGGAGAAGTTTTAGGCATGATTATGCATAACATGTTGAAATTCATTACACAAGCCAATTCACTCCAAGCTACACGTCCCAACCATCTCACATTCATTTCAGCTTGCATTTGCACCAAGTTTTGGGCCTCACATGCGCCTGTACGGGCCCATGCATGGAGGACCCAATTCATATGCACACGAGTTTGATCATGCATTGCATAAGCTCTTGCTATAAATACACTTGCCTGCTTCACTTGAAATTCAACCTAATGGCGCCTGAGATGCTGCACAACTAAATTCATAACCATTACCAAAGAAGCTATTTCACTCTTCTTCAAATTTTTCAGATCCAAAATTCAACTACATATAGTTGAATCCTTGGATCTAAAGCTTCTAAACCTTCATCCTTCAACTCATTGATCTTCTGTTTTGGCAAAGAAAGCAAGGAATCAAGCTCAAACCTCCAGAATTCAAGTTTATTCTTCAACTAGTATTTTCTTCGAAACTCATCATATATTGACCTATTTGCTTGGATCTTGTGTTGGCTGAAGTCCTCTCAATAGAGGCATCATGACTGTGCATTTAATTTTTGAAATCCATTAAGTTCATGATGAACACCACAGAACTTCCATCTCTGATTTCTCTCAATATAGAGATCTAGAGTGGAATTGAGTGGCACAGGGATCATGTACATCATCCCAACTTTCCAAAGATGTATAGATCGTGTATTTTGGTTAAGATTTGGTTGTCTGCAATTTTGGCCGGAAAACACAAACTCACCGGAGAAGAAGGTGGCTCTGGTGGCCGTCCCATTGCCAGTTTGAATGTGGATCGTTGGATTGAGTTTTCCAGATCTAATCCTGGCCCTCGCTTGTTATGACTCATTTTAATTCATTGTGTAGCGCATTGACTTTGGTCTATGGTGGAAGCGTGCATCTGGAGCGCATGATCTGCCAGCTCAATTAATGAGCTCAGATCTAACGCTCCTAGTTTTTTTGAATTTCCAATTTTTTGATTTAATTTCTTTTATTCCAATAACTTTCAAAAATTCATATCTCTTTTATTATTGGTCCAAAAAATATGGGACCAATTGCATTCTTCTCCAAATAAACTCTAGTTTCTGATTTTGATTTTTAATATTTTTTATTTTATCATTTGATATTTTTTATGAATTTTCTCTTTCCAGGTTATTTTTAATTCATTTTATATAGTTTTTGATATTCAAAAAATACAAAAATATTTTTCTAACTTATTTGAATGATGATGGATCTATGAAAACTATTCTCATCAATTTTTTAATTGATTTGAGATTTATTTGCGATTTTAGTTCAATTAGGTTATTTTTATTCATTTTTAATTGATTAAAAATAGTTTCTGACTTTTAAAAATGCTGAAATTTTTTGTCAAACTTAGTTTGACCTTGTTGAACTTGGGATAAATCACTTGGACCTTTCAAGGTTGATTTGAAGTGATTTTGAAGTTTGACCTTTCTTTTATTTTTAATTCAAGTTTATTTTTATATTGAAAATGCCAAAACTATTTTGCTTATTGTTTGATCTCCAATCTTCATCTCATTTCTGATTTCTAATTGTTTAACTTTGACTTTCAATGTCATTTGGTCAACACATATGGATTGGTACATTTTATTTCACCTTATGCATTTTGATCTTTCCATTTCCTTATCCTTTCTTCATCTTCTTCTTATCCTTATTCTCTCTTTTTGATCAATGAGTTGAAGGTTGATAAGTTAGCATTGATTAGGGAGACTTAACCTTCCTTGATTCAAATCTAATTCATCTTGATCAATTGATCAAATGAATGGCTTTGCATTAAGGATAGGTTGTCTTGTAAATCATGCAAAAGGCTTAAACCAATACAAGATCAATTCTCTTTTTCTTTTTGGCATGGCAAGTTGTTGGAACTTGGTTAACTAATCAAGACTTCTAACTTGTGTTGTTGCCTACATTATTATTGACCGGCCTCAGATAGTTGTGACTTCTACATAAGTCCAATTACGATTGCTTAACATAGCGCTAAATTTTCCTTATGGCACACTAATTACTAACACTAACCATTAACAATTAACATTTACTTTTTGCTCTTTACTTTTATACAATTTACTATTCTTGCACATATATCCATTTTCTTTTCTCTTTGCTCACTTGAGCACATGTTTATGTTAATGCCATTTGCCTTTTGCTCACTTGAGCACATAATTGTGTATATACTATTGTGCTTGTGTTTTTGTTTTGATTGTTGTGGACCAAATGCAAAGAGGTGAACTTAGATCTTAGGATTTTTCCCTATGCAAAGAATGGAGAAATGGACTTAGTTTCTAGGACACTCCTTATGCAAAATTGGAGCAAAAGGATCTTAGTGATTAATATTGGGCCAAGCCTCTAAACTCACTCTTGTCCATTCTTGATTTGTTTCATAAAACTCTTTGATATGTGTGTTCTTGTGCTAGGGGTTCCCACTTGAGCTTAATTGAAGAACCATTACCATGAGCTCCCAAGAGAGAGAGATCCAAAATGCATTGAGAAGTTTTCTTCCAAGTTCACCTTGATTGATGATTGCTTGAGTTTATGCTTTGTATGTTTGCTTATTCCAAAGGATGGGAGCTACTTGGATCATCAATATGATCTCAAGAGAGGAACTCCATTGTGGTTTTGTTCTTTATCCCTTACCTTTTTGCTTTACTTAGGACTTAGCCCTTCTTCTTATTCCATCCACTCTAACCCAAGCCAAGACTTTTGTGCAAACACTTAACATTGGTTTTCAAACATTAGAAACCTAAGCCTTATGCTTTTGATTTTCAAACTCTTTTCATAACACTTATTTTGAATTGAATCTTTAAGTCAACTTTGACCATTTTGTATACACTTCTAATTGGTAAATATAACCCATCAAAATGTCTTTTTGTGGTTGCAATGGCCACTTCTTTAATCAAATTTTTTTCATAACCTTTAGCTATTAGGTTTGAGTTATCTTTGTGGTAGATGTAATACTCACCTATATCATTAGTGATGGACAATGAGTCTTCCATGCTTATTATAGGGTTAACCCCTCACTAGCATGTTGAAGCTATCCTCACGTGGTGGATTTGTGGTTTTAGGTTGAGTTTTCTCCCTTTGATAACAAAAGACCTTAAGGCTTTTGGACCAATCAATTCACCAACTTGTTTTGAGATTTTTATCCCGAACTACGAGGTTTTGTCCTAATCTTTTTTTAAGATGGTATGTAGGCAATGGGTTTATCCATCCAAACACAAAATGTAAATAAACTTGTATATTCTCTTCTCATCTCTTCAATCATGTTTGCACAAACAAATTTTTCACAAAACAACAACCTTTACAACAAGTGTGAAAAGGGCTCCCTAGGAGTACCTAGGATGTTTTGGGTGCCTAACACCTTCCCATTGCATAACCAACCCCCTTACCCAGATCTCTGACTCTCTTTTACAAGTTTTTAATTTTGATAAAACTATTAGGTTTTTGTTCGCTTTCTAACCATTCCTTTGGATAAATAGAAGTGCGGTGGCGACTCGACTTGTCTGATTTACCTTGGATTTAGTCAATATCTCTAATGGTAATGAATACCCCGCTACAAGTACATTGCACCAACATTCTTTAAACCGAAGGGCATCACTCGATAATATAATGTTCCCCAAGGTGTAATGAATATGGTTTTCTCCATATCTTCGGGTGCCATTTTGATCTGATTATAACCAGAAAATCTGTCTATAAACGAAAAGACTTTGAATTTAGTTGTATTGTCTACCAACATATCAATGTGTGGCAGAGAGAAATCATCTTTCTGACTGGATTTATTCAAATCTCTATAATCAACACACATACGGACTTTTCCGTACTTCTTAGGAATATGCACAATATTGGCCACCCATTGCGGATACTCAGAGGTAACTAGGAAACCAACATCAATTTTTGTCTGCACTTCCTCCTTAGTCTTCACTGCCATATCAGGATGAGCTCTTCTCAATTTCTGCTTGACCGGCGGGCATTCTGGATTCAAAGGAAATCTATGCTCCACAATCTCATAATCCAAACCAGTCATATCTTGATAGGACCAAGCAAACACATTAGAATACTCTCGAAGAAGATAAATCAACCCCTTATTAGCTTTTGGACACAATTGAGATCCAATCTTGACTTCCTTCACATCATCATCGGAACCCAAGTTGATTAATTCAATATGTTCTTCAAACGGTTGAATGGATTTTTCCTCGTGCTCAAGCAAACGAGATAACTCATCAGATACTTCTTCATCATCATTCTCTTCTTCTGCTTCAAATACAAGGAAATCAAAATTTGAAGAGGGAGTAGGATCATTACATTCAATGGGTTTGAGAACCAACCTGCATAATGATTTCATATTTTGATTTTAGAGAAGTGGAGTGCAAACAAATATTATGCAGATGGGAAGATTATTATTTTTATTTTTTTTGTGATTACCATTTTTAGAAAAAGCAAAACGTAAAAACAAACATCATAGATATGGATGAATAAAATTGTATTTTATTGATGATAATATTGAAAGCGCCCAACAATGTTTCACTTCTCCCTTAGGCATAGGAGAAGGATTTTTTTTTAAATAATAAAAAAATTACTGCGAACGGTGCATAACCACAGGAACATCAACAGTAATCCAGTTGTTGCAAGTCTGGCTGTGAGTTATAAAGTTATCACAAACTTCGTCTCCATCATTGTCTTTAATAATGGCAGCTGAGTGTTGATCATCCTTGTGAATGAACCCTCCACTACGGAAAACTGGTTGTATCGTCTTTACATTGGCATTCAATGGGCCTTGATGAAATCCCATCCCTACTCTATTCTTGTTCTCAACAACTTCTACCACACGACCCCATCTGTCGGTGCTACCATCCTGAACAACCTTTTTGGCATCCCTCAAAGAAGGCATGGGTGCCCTAGTCTTCTTCAATTCATCAGCAACAGACAAATCTTGAAACGGTGTTCCAACTTCCTCTCCAGAATCTACATAAGTAAAGGATGACAAATGGCTTACCAATAATGCTTTCTCTCCACCAACAACGACAAGCTTGTTGTTCTTCATAAATTTTAACTTCTGATGTAGAGTAGATGTCACGGCTCCAACTTCATGGATCCAATGCCTTCACATCAAGCAGTTGTAGGCCGGGTGGATGTCCATTACTTGAAAAGTAATTTTAAAATCACTCAGACCTATCTGTAAGAGCCCAATTTTGACCCTAAGATCCCTCATGCAATTTCATCAGATGCATTAGCATTGGGATCATACCTTGGCATCCTCCTTACCCCTCTCTCATTGGGTTTGTTTTGGGAGAGATCACCAAGCACCATATGATTGTATCATACTTGTATATTATTATTTTACTAACCAAAATACCAAAAATATGTCTTTTCATTTGCCTAACTTTTATAGGTTGGGCATGATCCTCATTGATCTATCAAGTTCATACCTAGGGTTTAAGACCCTCGTGGCTAAGAGCACAATCAAAGATTAGTCCACAATGTTTCAAATCATCATATATGAGTCACAATGATCTCTATACGCCATATTGATCAAGTATTTTTCAAGAGTTTGGAGGTGATTTGCCTTGGAAACCCTAGTTTGACTAGGTATCTTGAGTAACTTCTCCAACAAGATATCTCACCAATTGATCAAATTTCTCAAGGGATACTTCAAAATTCATCATCTTATTCATATATTGTCTACGATGACCCTAGAAATCCAACGGAATTGAAGGTTACCAAGTTGGTTGGTGGTGGTTGGCTAGATGAATTCATCTGATCAAAACTGGGTCTCCCTAGACCCTATCTCCTACACTTTTCACCATATGAAAATGATTCCAAGATCAACGTTACTCTAAATAACATTCCAAACCACTTTCATGTTGAGACCTATAGCTAGTTTTGCTTGTAAAATCATTTTCTAGGTTGAAACATTATAGATCATTTTGTCTAAACCCTAATTTGGAAGTCAACTTCCCAAGGCCATAACTTCCTCAATTTTTATGAGATGAATTATTTCCAAGTTTCACAATGAAATTAAAGATGTCTAATTTAAATTTTATGTTTGGACTAAGAGATAATTCAACTTTTATGAGCATGTCATATGAGGATACATTATAGGTCATTTTTGCCCTATACCATTGAACAAGTGATTTTCCTCAACTTCAAAAATGCATAACTCTATAATTATAAATAAAAATGACATGAAATTGGTGACCCTTTTTAAGGTATTTTAAAGATCTACAACTTTTATGAAGACGCGTTTCTCATTTGAAGCTCACATAAAAAGTTAAGCAAGGTGGAATATTGAGATATATGGCTTGACACTTAGAAAAAATTTCAACATGTTGAAATTTCCAAACTTCCACCTCAAAATTCACTATGATCCAAGTTCCAAATGAAAAAGTGTCCAACATCAAAGTTGTTCCCCTTGATCCAAGCTTTCCAAAGAACCCAAGTTCATGCATTTTGTATAAAGTTTGCTAGGGTTGTGCATGGATTTAACAGGTTTGTATGATTGGAAGAAATCAAATGTCAAAAATCCCATTTCACATTGCCTTGACATCCAAGCCTCATTTGAACTTCAGAACAGTTGCAAGTGGATCAAATTGGATTGCTTTATGGGCATGTACACGCCCATGCAAGCTTGTGCATGAAATGTCCAAATTTAGCAATTTTTCAAGTGTGCAAATATCAATCCCAATTGCTATAAATACAGGCCATTGGAGCTCAATTCAAAAATACCTTGCGCGCCAGCTTTGCCCCCCAATTGAAACCCTCACAATTCAAAGGAAAACCTGAGAATTTTCAACTTGAAAATTTAGTTTGAATCTCACTCTCTGGAGATTCAGAAACTCCAGGATCCAAAGCTTTGTACCATTTCCAAACCACTCTTACAAGCTTCTCAAGTGTGATCAGATCAAGGTTGAAGCAAGCAAGATCCATTTCTGCACAACATTGAAGGTAAATTTCAGAAAACTTCATCTCTTTGATTCTCACTAAATTCTCATCAGTTCTCTTGGATCTTTGGTTGTCTGAAGTCCTACTAATATAGGCAAGAAGATTGAGTTGCTTTGAGGTCAAATCGAAGCAACTCGGTTGTCACAACTCAAAATTCAACTCCTCATAACTTTTTATATATTTGGAGCTAGTTAAAATTGAGGTCAGATTTGTGCTCTACGCCATTTTTTCTTTCAGATCATGTCCTCCTTTTTTATTTTGGTGATGGTTAAGGGTGGACCAGTCCGGTGAGGTCCACCGGAGAAGAAGACCGGAGCTCTGACTCCGGCGGTGTGTTGGCACGTCTCCAGACCACATGATCCATTTGAAATGTTTTAATCTTAGGTGTTGATTTTGATTACCACGCGTGTGGCGTGCTGACTAAGTTCCACCATGGAATGCGCATTTCCATCCACTTGATTTGCCACCTCAATTAATGAGGGAGATCAAGTGGCTCACATTTTTTTGATTTTCTTATTTTTGTTTTAATTCATTTGATTTTCATTAATTCATATTAATTTTAATATTGATCCAAAAAATATGAGAGTTTCACTAAAAAAATTTAAATAAATTCCTCTTTCATATTTTGAATTAAATTTATTTTTAGGATCATTATTTATATTTTTCATGATTTAATTGATTTTGTGATTATTTTTAATTGTTTAAAAATACTTTTAAGTCTTTAAAAATTCTGAAATTTTTTTGTCCAAGGTCCTTTGACCTTGTTTGACCTATGATAAATCTCATGGCCATTTCTTTGGTGTTTTGATGAGGTTTTAGGAATTTGATAAACCATATTTAATTTAATGCATTATTTTTAGTATTTTTAAATTGAATAAATGACAAATAATTGTGTTGACCTCTTGTGATGGTTTGTGTAAGTTTGACTTGTGTTGTTGGGCCTTGGTCAAGGTTGATTTGACTTTGTTAGGTTAATATCATTGGATTTAGGGGATTGATGGAATGTACATTCCATCTCCCAAAATGAATGAATGATATTAATTTGGTAAAAGTCATCCTTTGGCCAATTTGAGTTATGATCCATTCCCCTCCCTCTTCATCTAATTCCCCTTCTTTATGCATCCATTTCATTTGGCCTATGATATCTCAAAGTCCTAAAGCTAGTTGATTGAAAAATCAACTTGAGTATGGATAAGATTAGGCCACCTCGTTTGCATATTCTTTTTGTGTGTGGTATGTTTCATGAGCATAGTCCATTATATTATGTCTCTAACATGCATTAACACCAAAATTCTATTGCCCGACCTCAAATAGTTGTGACTTCTACATAAGTCAAATTACGATTGCTTAACATAGCGCTAAATTTTTGACACAAAAAGGCATAGCATTCTAGTTAGTGAGATTGTAAGTCTCCCCTCTTTCATGGTATTGTGTGGAAACTTGGCCTTTTTTCCTTCCTTTGGAAGATGTCTTGGTTCAAGGATTCATGCTTGTGATAAGTGGGTTGAGTGTTCTCCAAAGAATGACTTAAAAAAGCAAAAGAAAATCAATACTAACTTCTAACTCATTAACAACTAACATTTAATTTCAAGCCATTTACTTCAATGCCATTTAATTTCAAGTCTATATTCATATTCTATTATTCATACCATTCTAATTGTTTATGTTAATGTCATTTTCACTTTGTCCATTTGGACCATATTATATGATATATCTTGCTTGTGTATATTTTGTTTTGTTGTGTGGTCTTTGACCATTAATGTACATAATACGAAACAAAAAACCCTAAAAACTATTGTGTGGACTGTTGGCTTGATCTTGGACAATTGGACTTAGAATCTAGGCAACATCCCTATGCAAAAAGGACTTGGCCAATGCCAACTTTTGTGAAACCAAGTGCTTGCAATTTGAAACTTCATCTGATACAACTTTGAAGATCCCTTTGAGTTCATCTACAACATGATCACTATGGAGCTGTTATTTTGAACCTGTGACTTGTGGAATTCATCTGCTACATAGGCTAATTTGAAGAAGATCATGGAGTGGCTAAGCTTGGATGTGGCTATCTTTATTTGATGCCTTGCTCTTCAAGATTGATATAATATGCGCTGTGTGTTGCTTGATTCTAAATGTCCAACGAAATTTGGGTTTCTATATGACATTCTTGTCTATTAGATTGCTACCCATTGGTCAGATCTTTTCAACTCTTAACTTTTAATTTTGTGCTTAGGATTAGTCTCTTCATCTCCTCCCCATCTCTTTAATTTCAAAATCTCTCCCTCCTTTTAAAAACTTCTTTGCTTGAACTAGTTTTATTCTAAACTTTGACCACTTGGCAAACTAGAAACTTTGGCCTTATGCCGTTGCATTTTCAAACTTCTTTTCTTAATAAAACTTGTAAATAGACTTAACTATACTTGACTTAAAATTTTCAAAAAGCCAAAAAGAACTAACTCATTCAAACCATTTTCTTGACCCTTGTGCCTTTCAAACTTAATTTCTGATTAAAATCAATGCACACACTTTGAAATTTGTATCATGAACTACGAGGTTTTGATCCCTCATTTTTATGTTGGTACGCTGGCACAAGTCCGAAGGTCTTGTCAAACACAAAAATATAATTAATGAATTCTTTTCTTATCCCCCCATTCTATTTGTTTGTAAACATCACTTTGTACAAAATACATATGCACACAAAAAAGGGATTCCTAAGAGTACCTAGGACACTTTGGGTGTTAACACCTTCCCTCTATGTAACTAGCCCCCTTACCTGTAATCTCTGACATTTTATTAGTTTTAATTTGAAAGCTTCTTACTTTTGGGTTTTGTTCGTACTTTTTCCCTTTTCCCTTGGAAACAATAAAAGCGCGATGGCGACTCTGGTTTTATTGATGTCTAGCTTATCCATAGCTTGATGAACATAAATTTACCGCAACACTATCTTAACCGGAAGGTCCACTTCTCCAATGATAGTTTTCTGAGAACCGTTAAACGCTTTAACAACCACGTCATTGTACCTCATCGGGGTGCCTTGATAATAAAGTCTTGCTAGAGTTGACTTTGGAAACACATTCAATGACGAACCAGTGTCAACAAATACATTGGACAGAGATTCCTCTTTGCAGTTCATTGAAATGTGAAGCGCCAAGTTGTGATTCCTACCTTCCTCAGGAAGTTCTTCATCATAAAAGCTCAGGTTGTTACAGGAAATAATGTTAGCAACAAAATGGTGAAACTGATCCACAGTAACATCATGTTCCACACAAGCTTATTCCAACAACCTTTGCAGTGCTTCCCCGTGTGCCTCAGAATTCATCAGTAATAACAGCACATAAATTATTTACGGTGTTTGAAGCAGCTGCTCCATAACATTAAATTCGGTTCTCTTGATCAGAATTAATACCTCATCATCATCATTAGTATTCAACTTGTTGGATTCACCAGAAAGACACGTTTGAGAACTAATCGAATGAACTACAGGAATCTCTGCCTTCTTACCCACGGACACATCTTCCATAATCTTAGGAAACACTGGACTGAACACACGACCACTACGGGTCACCTTCACTACATTTGTGATATTCACCACTGAATTTGCAACTAGAAGGGGAACCTCTTGACCATTCTCAATCATGGTGGAATTATACTTATATGACACAGCTTTATCAGATGAATAGGGGATGGGGCCCGCTAACCGTATAACCAACGGTGATACCGATCTGTTTTTCATCTTGCTAGTGCTATCAAATTGAATAACTACCCGCTCATGGGTGTTGAACACGGGTACAATGACTTTCACATCATTTACCATATACCTCGACTTTTGAACTTGAATAACATTCTCATCCATCAACCTTTAAATATCCTTTTTAACAACTACACACCCTCGAGGGTTGGTTCTGCAAATAACACAACCATCATGGTCATGTTCACAATGGCTCACCAGGAAAAAATCTTTGTGAATATCCACCAAGGACCTATGGATACGGCACACATCAAATACCCTGAAATTGCCATGACTGACGTCTACCATGTTCACAGAAGCGTTACAATGAGCAGGCAAGAGGTTGGCTTTAAAATTCGGCGCTATGTCCTTAAAGGACACCATACCACTTTTGACTAGCTTCTGAACTTCGTACTTCAAGGGATAACAATTTTCAATGTCATGACCAGGGGCTCCCTGGTGAAAAGCACAATGAAGATCAGATTTGAACCACCATGGCAGTGGCTCAGGAATTTGTGGAGGATTCCTTGGTTGGATAAGATTCTTGAGTACCAAGGATGGATACAACTCTGCATATGTCATAGGAATGAGGTCAAAAGATACCTTCTTCCTCTTGAAGTTATGCTGATGATTGTTGTTGTTATAGTTGGTATGTTGTTGCGGTTGTTGTCGATGTTGTTATTGATATTGTTGTTAAATTGGAACTGATTGATTAGTTAAGTTGTTGGAAAAGAATAGAATTACCGTTAAAACTTGATGTTGATGTTGACGGGACTGAGATTTTTTTCTCACATGAGGCCTCTTTTTCCTTCCTGTTGTTACCGCATTAGTTTCTCCTTCCTTCTTTTTGGAGAAGCTCCCACCGTACTTCTTGCTTGTTGACGCTTCATCTTTAGACAAACATCCCTCCCTGACGCCTTCTTCCGATCTCATCCCCATGTTTACCATCTCGGTAAAATCATTAGGGGAACTTGCGATCATACGTTCATAGTAAAATAAACTCAACGTATTCAAGAATATCTTAGTCATCCCCTTTTCTTCCAAAGCTGGACTAATCTGAGCAGTTAGCTCCCTCCATCTTTAAGCATATTCTTTAAATGTCTCTTTGTCCTTCTGAGACATCGAACTCAATTGATCCATATTTGGTGCCATATAAACATTGTACTTATATTGTTTGACAAAGGCCTCATGCAAGTCATTAAAAGTACGAACACTAACACTGTCTAGGCCCATATACCATCTAAGCGCAGCACCTGTCAGACTTTCCTAGAAGTAGTGAATAAGCAGTTGGTCATTGTCGGTCTGAGTAGACATCTTTCTTGCATACATGACAAGATGACTTAATGGACAAGTATTCCCTTTTTATTTTTCAAAGTCCGGGACCTTGAACTTCACCGGAATTTTGACGTTGGGAACTAGACACAGCTTGGCAGCACTCTTACCAAATAAATCCTTTCCTCTCAGGTTCTTCAATTACTTGTGCAGCTCAAGAAACTGATCCTTCATCTCATCCATCTTTTCTTAAATATTTGGACCTTTAGACGACTCATAGTGGTAAATGGTTTCCTCGACACGAGGAAGAGTGTGAACAATGGGAGGAGGTAGAAACAGGACCGAGTTAGATGCCGACACAGAAACAAATGTAGGCGCGTCCCTTCAGGCACAAAATTTGGTGGCATCCCCCACGGGAACCCAGCAGGCATGACAGGCGGAGATTGGCTGGCAACAACAATAGGCATACATGATGAGGTGATCTCTGAAATGGCAGTCCTTTAAGGAGGAGGAGTTGTACGAGGTGGAGAGGGTTGGTTTTGACCATCTATAATAGACTCCATCAAGGTTGTGAGTCTGTGAATTTCATCCTTCAGCTCTCTATTCTCTTCTTCAACGTGTTCCATTCTCTTCAGTCGATTAGCTCGGGTGTTATAGTGATGAGTCAACGTGGTTGATACACAGAAGCAGAACTGATAAGACACCTGGCGGAAGAAACCTGTTATGCAAATGATGCATGAAATGCAATGTTTTTGATTGTTTTTAATTTCAAGGAACATATGAAGTCGTGTTTGCAAATATAATAATAATCAACAATAATAATAATTCAATTGACCATAAAATCTATTTTTATTCATAAAAGTTAGAAGGATTACACTTAGTATAATTTTAGAAACCAAAATATAAATATAAGAGAAAAGGAACTATCATCCTAAGGATCCCTAGTAACTGCATCAGATGATCTGGAAAAAGAAGTGTACTTCCTTCGGATGCGTTGAATCTTTGACCTAAAGGATGTCTTCATCTGAGCCTTCTCGAGGACAAGCAGATCAACAATCTTCTTCCAAGCACCGGAAGGCTGAGGAATACTAGAGGAAAACAAATCCTTCGGCTCTCTCTGTCTCTTCAATGCACACTCCTCAAGAATCTCAATAAGTGCATCTTTGTCTTTCGACTCAAGCTGCAACTCCTCATGCTTTTGGTTCAAAGCATGGAACCGCTCTTTCCACAAGTATCTCTCTCGCCTCATCTTGGTAAGTGTGTCTTCCAACTCCTATACATCTTGGTTAGGGAGAGTTGATGGCTCAACCAAAACCACTGACATAGGTCTCTCATAAGCATACGGCATCTTGAGCTCCAAAGCTCTATTATTCACCCAAAAAGTGTAAGCTTCCAAAGTTACACAGTTTCATAGACCAAGCTCAGATATTCCTTTTCTATGCACAATCACACCCCATTCTACTCTTTAAAAGTTGGGGATCTTTACCCTCCTGATATAATAGACCTTCTAACTAAACATTATTAGTTTTATCTCTCAAGGGGAACCCAAGTTGATGACGGGCCAAAGCAGGTTTGTAGTTGATTCCTCCTTGTGTGCCCATGAGAGGCACTTTAGAGAACTCTCCATAACTTTCAATACTATCCAAGATACCCAATGCAATATCATACCAAACAATATCATCATTAGTGAGAGACATAAGTCTCTTAGACCACAGTAGACATTGTCGGTTCTCCAAGAAAGCAGGCGTCTAAGGCAAGTGAGAAATAAACCACTTGTAGAGAAAAGGAACACATCACACAATAGTCCCACCACCTTTAGAATTCCTCAAATGCAAAGAGAAGTACATGTCACCCAACAGAGTCGAAATAGGATTCCCAATCAATAAGATTCTAATGGCGTTAATATCAATAAAATCGTCAATGTTAGGGAACAAAGCTAGACCATAGGTAAGAAAAACAAAGATAGCTTCAAAAGCATCAATGATATCGGCTTGAGCAAAAACAGTAGCTCTACCAATAAGAAATTCATAAGTCATCCTAAGAATCCCTCCTTTCTTCACCAAATGAGTATCAATCTCATATTTCTTCAAATGAAGAGCTTCGGCTATAACATGAGATCTTAGGATCTCCTCCAATACACTGAAAGTCACCTTGTTAGATACAGGTATATCCAAGATATAGACATACTCCTCTAACATTGGCACAAGCTGATAATCGGGAAAAGTGAAGCACCACTAGAGAGGGTCATAGAATTGAACCAAAACAATCAGAAGCCTTCAACCACATCAGTAGATAATACAAATAAGAGCTTCACATGACGTTTCTTGAAATCCAAGGTATCTAATACAAAGGATGAAAACTTCCTTAGTTCTTTCAAATCAGGACATCTGAAACTGTACTTCTTAGTGTTCCTTCGTCCACAATCCATGGTGTGAAAATATTTGCAAACAAGACCTTAGTTTCCTTGAAATTTATTTTTTTGTGATAAATGTCATGATACGCATGTATGCATGAATGCAACAACCACACACAAGGGATCACACACAAGACAAACACAAACAAAGGTCAATGGATGGGTCAAGTCATTATCAAGATCAATCATCCATTTTGGTGGATTACGGTTTTCACCATATCAATACCCAAGTTCCATTGATATTGACAAGACTGATCGGATCAACCAAGAATTAAAGGGTTTGTTGTGAGTCACGAGCATGAAGTCGGGTTAAGAACCATCCCAAAAGGGAGTGTACTAAGGATAAAAACTTGCAGATCATGTTCTAAAAAAACTTCCCAGAGTCTTGATCCCATCTATCGAATACTATAGGTTACGATGACTGACTCATCAACCCATAGTATTCTCAAGAGAAACTTATCTGAGTGTAGTATCGCATAACAACTGTTATCAAGTCTACACTTGAACAGTCTCTGCACTACGTCCTAAATAGGCCAAGTTAGGTTAAATGTTTTATGGTCCTGAGCTTCCTGGACCCCCAAATTAGAGAAAGTAATGCCTATCACGACTTACTTGTGTGACATCAGTAACTTCAAAGAGGTCTCCACTGAGTTAGGGATCTCATGTCAACTCTTTCAGGACTACTCCTTCAAAGCTAACATGACTATACCACCCTCATATCTTAGATTGCACTCAAAATTGGGTTAGAACTTATCTCACCACACAGAGATCACCAAGCACAATAGACAGAGTATCACACAATAATACATACAAACAAACATCAAATATACAAATATATATACACATACAAAAGTAGGCTAAACCAACTGAGGACTACTCCCTAACAGAGTCACCACTTAATTTCTATAGCGGTAAATTCATGACCATCAAGCTATGGATAAACTTGACGTCAACAAAACCAGAGTCGCCAGCACGCTTTTATTGTTTCCAAAGGAAAAGGGCAAAAGTACGAATAAAACTCAAAGATAAGAAGTTTTCAAATCAAAACTAATAAAATATCAGAGATTACAGGAAAGGGGGTTGGTTACTGATCGCTAAAATAGCAAGTGTACTATTTGCACCAATGTAGCAATAAAAAGGGAGTTATCCCGAGTATCAATCTCGAGGACTGCGTAGAAAGTATCAATTTTTATAATAGTTCAATTGAACAAAAGTTCATATGGGGTTGGATGATTGTTTTCACGATTGATAAGAAATAAAAACATAAAGCGTATAAAACTTTTTTAGTCGATATGTGAAATAATGTTAAGGCCAGGTGTATGAATTGCTGTGTATTCCACTTTTTCCATATCATATAACATCGATGCTATTATAATTCAAAACAGTTTCTCCAGAGTAGTTTTCTCTAATTCCTTAGCCAAAACCATTAATAGGCAATTTCACTCCTAATTCCTTAGTCATTCAAATTGTTGTTAAGAAATATTTATTTTATCAAGAATTTACGGTAACCACAGTTTGATCCTCATTCCTAAGTGATTAAACGCGAGTTTTATTATACAACAAGTGATAAGGTGGTTTGTCCGAACTAAACCTTAACCAGAAATCAGAATTTCATTTGTCCGATAAAATTAAGCATTAAGCACGTTGTATAATAATTTGAATTACGAAAACATCAATGATTATAAGACCATGGATAAAATATTCATACAGAAGAAATTCAGGGACACCCCCCTAGCATTGGGGGGGTTTAGCCTCTCATAATATTCAAAGACAAAAGATTACAAATTAAAGACATTACAAGTTGTTGTTGCTGAAAGTTGCTCTTCAATTTCTTTTGATCTTGAAGATCTCTTCTCTTCTCCACACCTTGCAAGGTTGCTTCCTCTTTTCGTATCTTTTCTTTTCATGATCCAAAAGTCCTTTTTTCAGTGCCCAAATTCCAACTAAATAGTTTCCAAACAACTAAAAACAATGCCAAATGCCCAAAATGCCCTTCGGATATCCACAAGAGTTAGAATAAGAAAAATCAGAATTTTGAGCGAAATGGCCAACACGGGCCGTGTCAGGTGACACTGCTGCCCGTGTTGGCTCCTCTGTAGGATCAACAAGGCACGCCATGCCGACACGGGCCGTTTCAGGTGACACGGGCACCCGTGTCAGCCACCATGTTTTGTCTGTTTTTCGCTTTTCCTTAAGTCTCTAACCTCCCTTCTTCCGGTACGCACTTTCGGTCTTTTAATCTAACCTGGAAACCAACATTCTACACAGAAACGCATAAAATGCGACAAAAGGCGAAAAACTACTAATGTAACATAAAACAAACGGAAATTCATACAATGCAATAAACTTAAGAAATCACTAAAATAAAATGCAAAAGTTACCGATTCATGAAGATTCCATGCTGGATAGATGATGAAAACTGAGTGTAAATGATGGCCGATCACAACCTCAAACTTATCTCATTGCTTGTCCTCAAGTGATGCAAGAGACAAAGCGGAGGTCAACCATGGATTCTATTATTTCCTCAACACATTCGACATTTTCCACTGCCTTATCATTTCAGAGAGTTCTTTTACCTACAAGCTTCTTCACACTACTCACCAAATCTCTCGAGGTTAAGGTGTTTAGCACTCAATAAATCAAGGTATGCAATATCAACTCTTACTTTTTGAATAGATTCTACGTCAACTGCACAAACACAACTCACACACTTTAGGAGGTCTTCAAGGTTGTAACGGGGCTTAGGTACGGCGGGAGAGTAGACAACAAGATGGATTACAAAAGGTTTTACAGCTCGGCATTCATGTTGTTGTTTTTCTTTGTGCAAGAATTTTATTTTGCGGCCGTCCTTCACTCTTGACTCTTTTTCCCCTCAAATTCATATTAATACATGAGTATATTTCTAAGGCAAGTGCTTTTTTTTTTCATTTCTCTATATAGATACCTTTTTTTATTTTTCATTTCTTTTTCTCTTTTATTTCTCGGTAGAAACGGATGTTTCTACACACTTTTTCTTTTTCTCATCTTTCTTTTCCTTGCACTTACCAATTTTTCAACAACATTTTTATTCTACGGATGAATACCCCAGACTTATCTTTTTGCACAAGTTTTACATTACACAGTCATGCCGAGCTAGGGTAGGGAGTGTATGGCTAAGGGTTAACATGATGGTTTACACAAACAAAGGGTCACAGGCTCAAAGGGGTTAACAACGGATGAAAACAACATTATGGGTGGCTAGAAAGGCTCAAAGGTTGAAAACAAACAACGTGCCTCAGTGTGCGTTTTTGTATAGTGTTGTATCAGTAGAACTTACGCAAAATTAGAGAGATAGAGTCATACCTGAATGCGCTCTTTTTGTGTTTGGTTAAGCTAAAATCTCACCATGTTGGGTAAGCTTGCATACTTCAAACATTCTTTATGATAGACAGCTTATTTGTCAGCTAGGGCTTACCTTCTTCTTTTTCGGTCTGGATTTCCAAGTTGCGTCCAACCTTTTGTTTCTCAGCTGTGTCACCTTCCAGGTTGCCTCGGGAGAAAGTCCGGGGTTGCGTCTTTTACTCACTGTCCACTAGTTTCTCATTTCTCCAGCATCATCTACTTTCATCTATAACTTGCAAAAATAAAAACAACCACACAACGACGAACAAAATAACACACAGACACAATAAAAATGAAATTTAAAGCAATTCAATTAAAAACCTCCCCACACCTGAACCAAACATTGTCCGCAATGATTAAAGTTAAGATATGAGGAGCACTTACAGCGATTACTGAGGAGGTGGTGGCAGGTATGGATAATGCAACATCATGCGTTGCATCATTGCGTTCATCTCATCCAAAACCGTCCCTTGACGACGTTGTTCAGCTCCAAATCTGGTGAGCTCTTCACCTTGCCTGGATTACTCCTTGCGAAGGTGGCCAATCTCATCATGGATCCAGCCCCACTGGTCTGATGGCATGGAGTAGGATCCGGATACTTGAGTTGGTTCCGGCGGTTGTTGGTAAAAAGGCTCCTCGGTGCTCGGTGCACCTTCCATCGGTTCATCTGTAGGCAAAAAGTCAAACAAATCTTCGTCCTCCTCTTCTGGTTTGGGACAGTCATAGAGCCAGTTGGCTCTGTTAGTGATACTGATAAAATCGTAAGCAGGTAAATTAAGCACATGTACTTTTTGGCACAAAAGAGAGTAGTAGTCTTGTTTTACCGTGATCATGCCTTGCTGAATCAAGGTTGCCATGTCCAGTTTACTTTTACCTGGCACCTGGGGGGAGTCAACTAGAGCAGCACCAAATCCGAAGTGGTCGGCAATCTGAGTAATCATGCCGCCAACAGAAATGTCGCCTGAAGTAGCGCGACAAACTCTCCCTAAGTAGTCGGCTGCAAAGGTTGCTACATTGATCGGAGCCTAGGATGCCATACTGTATAGGAAGAACAGCTCCCTTTGTGTGGAAACACCTGTGATGTCCCCGCGACCAAAAATGGTATATGCCAATGCCTTCTGTGCACACCTGAAACATGGGTTATGGATACCCGATGCCTTTTCCCCTTTGGATACATATTTATTATTACCTGTTATGGCGGTCCAAAATTCCGCCGGGACAAATGTATCGGGCACCGCTCCAGGGCCTATAATTGGGAGTTTCAAGATCCTCCCTAACTCCTCCACAGTCAGTTCCATATCAGTATTGAATAAACAAAAGTGCAACGTACCGTAATACTCCTTTTCCGTTCCATTCCACCTGTTTTTCAGCTTAAAGTCGATGGTGCTCAGAAATTCCAGCGTAATTCGCGCGAAAGTAGGCGCTTCCAGCTACATAAATTCTAGCATCCCTAGGGTGTGGAACATACGGTGTACCTCCACTTGCAATCCCAGTTCCTGCAGTGTGCTATTACACATATACCTCGTAGGGGTTAATTTCCTTTTTAAATGTACCGCCACATTTTTGCTTTTTTCGACTCGGCGAGACATATTGTACCTGCACACAGTAACAAGACACAACAATTTGGAAAAAGAGATTAAGTGAAAAATATTACCGTAAGAGTGTTGAGAGTAGAAAGTGGTGAACTTTTTGAGAAGATGGATGGAGAACCGACCGAGATAGGTGGTGAAAGGAGGTAGCTTTTGAGTGAAAATTATGAAGGTATTAGGTCGTATTTGAGAGAAAGAAGGTGGAGATGAAGAAGTATGAAGGTAATGTGCGAAATGAGGAAAAAAGTGGGGATTGGGTGTATTTATAGGTTGATTTTCGGAGGTGGGACCCTCCTCCAACGGTCAAAAATGCATGGTGAAAGGTGCCCAACGGCTATTTTTTTCAAAAAATTTCAACACTGCGCGAGCTGACACGGCCGTGTCAGCTACCACGGGCGATCGTGTCAGCTTAACACGCCCTTCTGACACGGGCCTTGTCATTCCCAGAAGCACTTAAAAATAGCTTATTTGGTCCAGTGCCGACACGGGTGGCCGTGTCAGGCCCCTGGAAATCCCATTTTCAACACCAAAATCCTCTTCCTGACACGAGCGCCCGTGTCAGGCCCCTGTTTTCTCATTTTTCTTGATTTTTCTTTCTTGTGTTGTGCACGGCTTGAGCATCCGAATTTTTCAGAGATTCGTTGCGACCGCTGCCTTTAACTCCTCCATGAAACACTATTTATGCCTGCAAGTAGGGAACACACTACCAAACAAAGAAAATGATTAGATACAAAAGCGTGGGTTGCCTTCCACGTAGCACTTCGTTTAACGTCGCTTGGCTCGACGATTGCACATCTTATCAGGCAAGATGAACAACATCAATTTGGCCCACTACTTGCCCCACATTGTACGGCTTCAATCTCTGGCCATTCACTTTAAAAGTATCTCCATTGGAAGGGTTTTTTTTCAACTGCTCCATGGGGATATACTTTGTGCACCACAAATGGGCCTGACCATTTCGATCTCAATTTTCCAGAGAACAGCTTCATTCTTGAATTGAACAGTCCTTCCCAAAACTCCTTCCTTTGAATTCTTCTGTCATGCCATTTCTTCGTTTGATCTTTGTAGATCTTCGCATTTTCATATGCCAGGTTCCTAAATTCTTCACACTCGTGGAGTTGAAGGATTCGGGATTCTCCTGCTTTCTCAAGATCCAAGTTAAGGAATTTGGAAGCTCACAAGGCTTTGTGTTCCAGTTCCAAGGGTAGATGACAGGCCTTACCATATACCAATTGATATGGGGATATACCAATCGGTGTTTTGAAAGCAGTACGATATGCCCAGAGTGCATCATCAAGCTTACTCGCCCAATCCTTGCGAGAAGCATTAACCGTCTTTTCCAGGATTTGTTTCAGCTGCCGATTCGACACTTCAACTTGACCACTTGTTTGCGGGTGGTATGGAGTGGCTATCTGGTGTTTCACATTGTATTTCAAGAGTAGCTTCTCCATTAGGTGATTTAAGAAGTGAGTTCCTTCATCACTAATAAGAGCTCTTGGAACTCCAAACCTGACGAATATGTTTTCTTTCAAAAACTTGACCACCACTTTTGCATAATTTGTTGGTAGCGCGATTGCTTCTACCCACTTGGATACATAATCCACCGCCACCAAAATGTAGTTCTTTCCAAATGACGGTGGAAACGGCCCCATAAAGTCAATACCCCACACATCAAAGAGTTCAACTTCCAACATGGGATTTTGCGGCATCTGATTTCTTTTCAAAACATTTCCCATCCTTTGGCATTTATCGCACTCTTTGATCATTTGTTGAGCATCTTTGAATAGTGTCGGCCAGTATAAACCTGATTGGAGGACTTTGGCAGCAGTTTTATCACCACTAAAGTCTCCACCATAGTCTGAATCGTGACAAGCTTTCAGCACATCCCTCTGTTCTTCTTCTGGAACACATCTTCGGACCAAACCATCTACTCCCTTCTTGTACAAGAAGGGGTCGTCCCACAAATAGAACCTGCAATCATGAACAAACTTTTTCTTACGGTTAGAGTCAAACTCATTCGGGATCACCCCGCCCACTAGATAGTTTGCATAGTCTGCAAACCAAGGCATTCCAATGACAGCAAGGATGTGTTCATCAGCAAACTCATCATTTATTGGGCGCTTTTCCTCATTCTCTTCTATTGGGGACATCCGGGAAAGGTGATCCACTACAGTCTTTTCGCACCCTCTTTTGTCCCGGATTTCCACATCAAACTCTTGGAGGAGCAGGATCCACCACAACAGTATTAGCTTTGAGTCCTGTTTAGCAAACAAATACTTCAAAGCAGCATGGTCAGTATAAACAATGACTCTAGAACCCAACAGATATTACCTGGACTTGTCAAAGGCATAGACTATAGCTAGCAACTCCTTTTCGGTAGTTGCATAATTCATCTGTGCAGGGTTCAACACATGACTGGCATAATAGAAAACATGCAGAAGCTTATCTCTTCGTTTCCCAAGCACTGCTCCCACTGCGATGTCACTTGCATCAGACATAATCTCAAAGGGTAGAGACCAGTCAGGAGCAATGACAATAGGTGTCATCACCAATTTATTTTTTATTGTTTCAAAAGCAATGGCATAGTCTTTATCAAAAATGAAAGCCTTGTCCTTAACCAACAGGGTAGTTAAGGGTTTAGCTATCTTGGAGAAATCTCTTATGAACCTGCGGTAGAAACCCGCATGTCCTAAGAAGCTTCTTATACCTTTTTCATTCACATGAGGTGGCAGCTTTTCGATTACCTCAATCTTGGCTTGGTCCACTTCTATCCCTGTGTCAGAGATTTTGTGGCCTAAGACTATTCCTTCTCGAACCATGAAGTGACATTTCTCCCAATTGAGGATCAGATTGGTCTATTGGCATCTTTCTAAAACAAGGGAAAGGTTAGTTAAACAATTATCAAAAGAAAAACCAAATACCGAGAAGTCATCCATGAAGACCTCCATATGCTTTTCGAGCATGTCCGCAAAAATGGAGGTCATGCATCTTTGGAATGTGGCTGGAGCATTACATAACCCGAATGGCATTCTTCTGTAAGCGAAGATACCATAGGGGCACGTAAAAGTTATCTTCTCTTGATCTTCCGATGCAACAGCTATCTAGTTGTATCCAGAGTATCCATCAAGGAAACAATAGTACTCATGACCTACCAACCTTTCCAACATCTGATCAATGAATGGTAGCAGAAAATGGTCCTTTTTGGTTACCAAATTCAACCTCCTATAGTCGATTGACACACGCCAACCCGTGACCATCCTAGTAGGGAGTAACTCATTTTTTTCATTCCTTATAACTGTAATTCCTCCTTTCTTCGGGGCCACATGCACTAGACTCACCCAAGAGCTATCAGAAATGGGATAAATCAACCCGGCGTCTAACAGTTTAACAACCTCTTTCCTGACCACTTCCTTCATTACGTGATTTAGTCTTCTTTGTGGTTGCACCACCGGTTTATGACCATCCTCCATGAGAATTTTATGCATGCACACTGTAGGGCTGATTCCCTTCAGGTCTTCTATTGTCCATCCCATGGCACTTTTGTGTTTCTTCAAAACCTTGACAAGCTTGTCTTCTTGAGAAAACTCTAGATGAGAGCTTATAATAGTCGGGCATTTCTTTTCGGGGTCTAGAAAAACATACTTGAGATTGTCAGGTAACTGTTTCAACTCAGCCACTTTCTTGTCTCATCTTTCTTTTCTTCAACTTGAGGTTCCCTTAATTTTCCCATCAGAGTGATCGGGATCCCTTAACGGGATGTTGTGTTGCCATCAGAGTTAACACTTCCATCTCCTTGTCACCCACTTCTTGAGTGTCTTCAAAAATTGAGAGACTTAGGACTCTCTCCAATGGTAATTTTTGTTCCCCTAGGTGATTTTCTTGTAGAACCATTTGATAAATAACCTCTATGTGTTGGCTGGTGGCCATATCATCTTTGTATTTCATGGTGCTGCGCACATCAATTTTTAACTCTTCATCATAAACCTTTAGAGTCATGGTGCCTTCTTCTATATCTATCAAACACCTCCCGGTTTCCAAAAATGGTCTACCAAGAATGAGCGGTATCTCTTCATCTTCCGGCATTTCTAAGATCACAAAGTCTACCAGAAAGACAAACTTATCAATCTTCATAAGAACATCTTCCACCACTCCATAAAGTCTCTTCATAGAGTGGTCAGCAAATTGAAGTGTCATTCGGGTATCCTGTACTTTTCCAATCCCCAACCTCTTGTAAATGGATAAGGGCATGAGGCTCACACTTGCCCCCAAGTCTATAAGGGCCTTCTTGAAAGATCTATCCCCGATAGTGCAAGGCATAGTTACCGAGCCTCGATCTTTTTTCTTTACCGGGATCTTCATACCCTACAAAATAGCACTGCAAGTTTCGGTTAATACAATAGAGTCAATGTCTTTTTTGAAATAATGTCTTTCATGAATTTAGCATAAGAGGGCATTTGCTCAAGTGCCTCCAAGAACGGAATCTTAATTTCGAGCTTTTTGAACATCTCCAAGAACTTTTCAAAGTTCTTCTCATGTTTCTCTTTCTTCTTATTTCTTGTTGGAAAAGGGAGTTTGACAACCGGCTTTGATTCACTAACTTTTTCTTTAGCCACAGGTTCAAGTACTGTCACCTCTTCACTAACAACTTCATTCTCTTTTATCTCCAAATCAACTTCAAGCAATTGATCTTCTTGTTCATCATCTTTTTCAGGGACTTCTTTTGCCTTACCACTCCTTGTGGTAACAACACTCACATTATTATGCTCTCTTGGATTCGTAATTGTAGCACTCGGTAAAGCACCTGGTGTTTGCCGAACCCGCAAGTTGTTGAACAATCTGACTCATTTGCACTTCCAGATTTTTTATTAAAGCACCAGTGTTTCTCAGATTGCTTCTAGTCTCCTCTTGAAATTGAGAACTTTGAGCTGCCATTTTTTCAATGGCAATTTCCCAATTTGCTTTTCTTGGAACCTATTGTTGGAATTGTTGTTGAGATGGATAAAATTGTTGCTGGTAAGGTTGATGTTGTTGTGGACGGTACTGTTGTTGTGGTTGACTTTGATACTGGGTGGGCGCTTGTTTCTGAGCATCTTGCTGGTCCTTCCAGGAAAAATTTGGATGATTTTTCCATCCAGGATTATATGTATTGGAGTACGGATTATTCTGCTTCAGAAAATTAATCTCTTCTACCTGTTGAGCAGTTTCCACACAATGCATGGCGAAGTGAGGACCTCCACAAATTTCACAACTAACAGCTTGAATAGGTTGAACCGGTTGCACTTGTGCCACCGTTTGAGTGTCAAGAGTCATTTTCTTGAGTCTTCTCTCTACTTCAGTTGTTATTTGATCTTCCATCTTCACAACTTGATTTTCCAATTTGAGATCAATGATACCTTCAGGTTGGCTTACACTGCGGTCATAGAGTTCCAGATGCTCATTTGTTGTAATGGCTTCAATGATTTTCTTTATTCCAGTGGTTGTTGTAAAGTTTGTTGAGCCACCGGCAGCTGTGTCTATGAGTTGCTTAGTCTTCATTCTAAGCCCATTCACAAAATTTTGCATCTCTTCAGTTGCATCCATGTTATGAGTAGGACAGGCAACCAACAGTCGCTTGAACCGCTTGTAAGCGTCTCCGAGTGGCTCTCCTTCCTTCTGTTTAAAGTTAACAATATCATATCTCTTACGGATATACACAGAAGCAGGGAAGTACTTATTCAGGAATGTTGTCTCCATTTGTTGCCAAGTTGTTATGCTTCCCGCGGGTAAAGAGTAAAACCACTCTTCGGCATCTTCCGACAGTGTAAACGGGAACATAACCAACTTTTTAGCCTCCTCTGAGTGTCCTTCAATTTTCAACGATGTCGTCATGGTCAGAAATCTTTGTAAATGCTTGTTGGCATCTTCATTGATTTTTCCGGAGAACGGTCTCCTCTCGAGTTGACGAATCGTTGACGGGTGCAGCTGAAAGTGATCAACATTTACCGGTTGGTTCACAATTGATAACCTTCCAGTAGGAGCATTTGCACCCCCATAGTCACCCAAACGTCTTTCTGCAGGAGGTGGTGGGGCTTCACCCTGTGGTTCAGCCATAGGTTCAGAAATAGCTTCTGAGTCTTCTGAATGTACTGAAACAACTTCTTCTTTTTCAGACTCAGAAACAATAGGTGTTGATTCTGAAAGTTCCAGCCTAACTTTTTGTCGTCTTGCACGCAATAATCTTTCGGGTTCTGCGTCAAAAAGAAATTCAGCTGAGGCCTTACCTCGTATACATAGATTAGACAATGATTAGAATAAACAATAATAATAAAAAAATTTAGCTGCAGAGCAACAAAATTCCAATTGAATTATTTTTCAACTTATACTTTTGGCGGTCCCCGGCAACGGTGCCAAAAACTTGATCAGTAAAATAGCAAGTGTACTATTTGCACCAATGTAGCAATAAAAAGGGAGTTATCCCGAGTATCGGTCTCGAGGACTGCGTAGAAAGTATCAATTTTTATAATAGTTCAATTGAACAAAAGTTCATATGGGGTTGGATGATTGTTTTCACGATTTATAAGAAATAAAAATATAAAGCGTATTAAACTCTTTTATTCTATATGAGAAATAATGTTAAGGCCAGGTGTATGAATTGTTGTGTATTCCACTTTTTCCATATCATATAACATCGATGCTATTATAATTTAAAACAGTTTCTCTAGAGTAGTTTTCTCTAATTCCTTAGCCAAAACCATTTAACAGGCAATTTCACTCCTAATTCCTTAGTCATTTAAATTGCTATTAAGAAATATTTATTTTATCAAGAATTTACAGTAACCACAGTTTGATCCTCATTCCTAAGTGATTAAACGAGGGTTTTATTATACAACAAGTGATAAGGTGGTTTGTCCGACCTAAACCTTAACCAGAAATCAGAATTTCATTTGTCCGATAAAATTAAGCATTAAGCACGTTGTATAATAATTTGAATTACGAAAACATCAATGATTATAAGAACATGGATAAAATATTCATACAGAAGCAATTCAGGGACACCCCCTAGCATTGGGGGGTTTAGCCTCTCATAATATTCAAAGACAAAAGATTACAAATTAAAGACATTACAAGTTGTTGTTGATGAAAGTTAATCTTCAATTTCTTTCGATCTTGAAGATCTCTTCTCTTCTCCACACCTTGCAAGGTTGCTTCCTATTTTCGTATCTTTTCTTTTCACGATCCAAAAGTCCTTTTCTCAGTGCCCAAATTCTAACTAAATACTTTTCAAACAACTAAAAACAATGCCAAATGCCTAAAATGCCCTTCGGATGTTCACAGGAGTTAGAATAAGAAAAATCAGAATTTTGAGCGAAATGGCCAACACGGGCCGTGTCAGGTGACACTACTGCCCGTGTTGGCTCCTCTGTAGGATCAACAAGGCATGCCATGGTGACACGGGCCGTGTCAGGTGACATGGGCACCCGTGTCAGCCCACTGTTTTACTGGGTTCCTGATGGTTTGCTCTGCAGATGCTGACACGGGCCGTGTCAAGTGACACGGGCACCCGTGTCAGCCCCCCTATTTTGTCTGTTTTTCGTTTTTCCTTAAGTATCTAACCTCCCTTCTTCCGTTACGCACTTTCGGTCTTTTAATCTAACCTGGAAACCAATATTCTACACAGAAACGCATAAAATGCGACAAAAGGCGAAAAACTACTAATGTAACATAAAACAAACGGAAATTCATACAATGCAATAAACTGAAGAAATCACTAAAATAAAACGCTAAAGTTACTGATTCATGAAGATTCCATGCTGGATAGATGATGAAAACTGAGTGTAAATGGTGGTCGATCAGTTACATAGAAGGAAGGTGTTAGCACCCAAAGTGTCATAGGTACTCCTAGGGAGCCATTTTTGTGTGCAAGTGGTTTGGTCAAAAGGATGTTTGATAAAAATATAGAGTGGGGAGATGAGTAAAGAATTTATTAATTATATTTTTGTGTTTGACAAGACCGTCGGTCTTATGCCTATGTAACAACATAAAAATGAGGGATCAAAATCTTGTAGTTCGTGGTAAAAAATTCAAAGAAGTTGGTGAATTGATTTTAACAAATGTTTAAATGAAAAGGCCCAAAGATTTGAATGGGGTTGTTATTTATTTTTGTCTTTTTGAAATTAAAGTCAATATGATTAAATTATTTACAAGTTTGATTTAAGAAAAAAAGTTTGAAAATTCAATGACATAAGACCAAATTTTCTAATCATTAAAACATGTATAAGTTGAAAACACAAACAAAGAAGGTTTTTGAAAAGAGGGAGAGATTTTGAAATTTAATAAGTGGGAGGAGATGAAGGGACTATCCTAAACAAAAATTAAAAGTTAAGAGTTGAAAAGATCTGACCAATGGGATGCAATCCAACAGGCAAGAGTGTCATATAGAAACCCATTTTCCTTTGGACTTTAGCAAGCAACAAGCATAAGCAATCCAAGCAATTATATGAAGACCAATGCATCAAATAAATATAACCATAATATCCAAGCAAGCAATCCAAGAGCTAGTAGTCTTCAATGCATCAGATGAAATATTCCTTTTACAAACTCACAGAAACAATCATCAAACATAATCAACATAACAATTAAGCACAAAGACAAAGGGACAGATGAACAGAGTGGCACTCCGGGCTTGCATCAGATGAAAAGCATTGTCAAAGATAGCTCAGTCTCAAATAGTGGCATTGGCCAAGTCATTTAGCATAGGGAATGTGGCCTACTTCTATGTCCAAAAGTTCAGATTAAATCCAACAGTCCACCAATATGTTTTTTAGGGTTTTTATTGTTATTAAGTATTTTAAGGTCCTAAGACGATAAACAAAAACAAAGACAAGCAAACAAAATATACAAACACAAGATATTGCTCAAATGAGCAAAGTGAAAATAACTGAAACATAAACATTTTGCATGAAATGTAAATGGCAATGAATGATAAAGATACTGAATTTAAATTGCATTAAGTAAATGACTTGAAGATAAAGCAACATTAATAAAAGTTAGTCAATGGTTAGTCAAATGTTAGTGAAGAATTTGAATTGCTTAATTCATTCTTTGGAGAACAGTCAACCATTCATCCATAAGTATGAATCTATGAACCAAGACATCATCCATGAGAAGGGCTCCAACTCGGATAAATCAACAAGTACGCCACCAGCTCTCAGGAATGGAAAAAAGGTCAAGTTTTCACACAATGCCATGAAGAATGGTAGACTTACAATCTCACTTACTAGAATGATATGCCTTGCGGGACAAATTTATCTCTATGTTAAGCAATCGTAATTGGACTTATGTAGAAGTCACAACTATCTGAGGCCGGGAAATAAAAATATAGGTGTTAATGCATGTTAGAGATTTGGTACAAAGAACCAAACTCCTAAAACATACCACACACTAAAATAAATGGGAAAGACCTATTTCAGTCAAACTCATGTTGATTCATCTGAGAAAATGTCATTGATGAATCAACTAGCATTTAGACATTAGAGAAATCATTGGTCAATCATGGATTGGGGAAGAATAGGGATGAAGATGAAGAGGGAAGGAGAAATAGAAACCCAAATTGATCATAGGAGGAATTTCATCTGATCAATACTATCCATTCATTTTGGGAGATGAAATGTACATTTCATCAATCCCTTAAATCCAATAGTATTGGTCAAACAAAAGTCAAATCAATCATGATCAAGGCCAAACAAAAAGTCAAACATAACAAGACCAAATAAATGGCTCAACATAATTTTTAAACAATTATTCAATTAAAAATCAAATTAAAAATGAATTAAAATGCATTTTAAAATGGACAAAACCTCAAATCCCTTCAAAATAGCAAATAAATGGCCAAGGGATTTATCCTAGGTCAAACAAGGTCAAAGTATTTTAAAAATATTTAAAACAAGTTAAAAATCATTTAATTCATGAAAAATATCAAAATTAATCCAAAAAATTATTTTAATTCAAAATATGGAAGTGGAAAGTATTTAAAGATTTTTAGTGAAAGTCACGTATTTTTTAGATTAAAAATGAAATTAGTATGAATTAAATAAAATAAATGGATTAAATGAAAAATCATAAGTTAAAAAGAAAATAGAAAAAACAATGGCCATCAGATCTCCCTCATTAATTGAAGTGACAGATCTGATGGCTAAGTGTGCATTCCATTGTGCACTGCAGTCAACGCCTCACATGCTTGGTATTTAAAAGCAAGGGATCAGATTAAAATGTGGGAACAAGATCTGAGGGTTTGGAACATGCCAACACACCACCAGAGCCCTAGCTCCGGTCATCTTCTCCGGTGGACCTCACCGGACTGATCCACCACCAAAGTTCACCAAAAATAACAAGTGAGCATACCATTTTACAGAGAAAAAACTCAGGAGCTCGAATTTGGCCTCAATTTTAAAGAGAATGTTAGACCTATTTGAGGTACAAGGTATGAGTGGCTTCGATTTGGCCTCAAAGCAACTCAATCTTGTTTCCTTTGGATTGTAGTGATTTGGATTAATCTCAATGTAAATCCACTTGGTTCTTCCTCCTCTTGCTTGCAGTGAGTGATAGAGATGAAAAGGGCTATGAATTCTTGGAGTTCTTATCCCCAAACAGAAATGGAATCAAGAACTCGATTTTAATGAAATCCTCAAGAAATTATATGGAATGGGGTTCTGGGACTGCTTGGCAAGGCTTAGACAGAAGGTTCTTTTCAATTTGAAGCCAATGAGTTCATTATATAGGCCATGGAAAGTGATATTCACACCACTTGAATTTTGAGCCAAAAATAGAAATCCAAGTGCATGGGTCCAAGGGCATGTGCTAGGCCCAAAATGATCATTGCAAACTACTCCAATTTGTACACAAATGTTACTGATGTCATAACATCGATCCATGAAAAGTTAAATGGAGTTTGAGTTCAAATGTTGCCAAAATAAACCATGAGAAGAATCCATGCGGAAGTCCCTCAATTCTTTTCCAAATGAAGTGATCTTGGATGCTTAAAGAAAGGTGAAATCAAGGGGAACAACTTTGATGTTGAACACTTTTCCATTTCGATCCTGGACCAGGATGAATTTTGAGGTGGAAGTTGGAGAAATCAAAATTGTTGAAAATTTTCTAAGTACAAAGTCAAATGACCATTTCTTCCACCTTGAATAACTTTTGCTATGAGCTCTAAATGAAAATGCTTTCTTCACCAAAGTTGTATTTATTTCATTCCTCTTCAATGTTGTCAGAAATTTGACATCATTTGAATTTTTCATGGGGAGTTATGGATTTTAGAACTTGAGGAAAATTGCTTGTTCAATGGTAATGGCCCAAAATGACCTATAATGTTTCCTCTTGGCACATGCCCTTTCAAGTAGAATTTGACATTTCTCAAAGTATAAAAGTTGGAGAAGACATCTTGAAATTGATCATGAAACTTGAATAGCCTTCATATGATAAAAATTGAGCAAGCTATGGTCCTTGGGAGTTGACCTCCTAACTAGGGCATATATTTAGTGACTCATAATCTTTCACCATAAACAATGAATTTCCAACAAAAACCAGCTATTGGTGCCAACATAAAATTTGTTTTTAATGTCATAAAGAGTTACTTTACTCTTAGAATCATTTTTATATGACAAAAATTGCAGGAGATAGGGTCTAGGGAACCCCAGTTTTGACCAGTTGACTTTCTCTGGTCTACCTCCTTGAACCAACTTGCAAAATTGAAGTTCTCTTGATCTTTGGGGCTCATAGAGAATCATATATGCATAAGATGATGTATAATGGAGTATACCTTGACATATTTTACCAAATGATAAAGAAACTTGCTGAGGAAGTCACACAAGATACCCAGATGAATTAGGGCTCCAAGGAAAACAAGCTTCAAAATCTTGATGAACTCTTGATCAAAATTACAAATAATGAACATGGGGATCCATATATGATGCTTAGAATAAATTTGGACCTCTTCTTTATTGATCTCTTTCCATGAGGGTCTCAAACCCTAGTTGTGAGCTTGATGAGGCACGGGTAGACACAGACACTACCTACAAAAGAAACAAAGCTACACATAGACATATTTTTGGTTTTTTGGTTAGTAAACATATAAAAATAAAGTATGATACAATCAAAAGTGCTTGGTCATCTCTCCTAATGCAAACCCAATGAATGAGGGGTAAGGAGGATGCCAAGGTGTGATCCCAAAGCCAATGCAAATGATGAGATATCATGAGGGATCTTAGGCTCAAAATTAGGGTCTTACAATTATGACATCCTTTTTAATCAGAAGTCATGTAAGGTTGTTAGTCAGAAAGATGGTACAATCCTTTTTAACGGAAAGAGAATGAACATTTATAAAATTAGACATGTTGATCTTGAGGATCAAAATAGGAGAAATGGGTATGGCATGGACGTTTGGGCCAGCATAAGAAGGATTTCTCAGCTAAATAAGCTTGGATCAGTCATAGGCTTACCCAACCTGAAGTTCGCTTCATATGCTCTTTGTGAAGCATGTCAGAAAGGCAAGTTTTCTAAAACATCTTTTAAAGCGAAAATTGTTGTTTCTACCTCTAGACCGTCATAACTTTTGCATATTGATTTGTTTGGTCCAGTGAAAACTGCCTCTATCAATGGTAAGAAGTATATATTGGTCATTATTGATGACTATAGTCTTTGACATGGGTAAAGTTCTTGAAATACAAGGATGAGTCAGAGTCAGAAGTAATCATGGTGGCAAATTCGAAAATAAACATTTTGAAAATCTTTTTGATGCAAATGGCATTTCATATGATTTCTCCTATCATAGAACTCCATAGAAAAATGAGGTTGTAGAAAGGAAGAATAGGACATTGTAAGAAATGGCTCGCACCATGATCCAAGAAATTGACATGGCTAAGCATTTCTGGGAAGAAGCAGTTAATAGAGCTTGCTATATTCATAATAGGATTTCTATTAGACCTATTCTAGGTAATCCTACCTAAGAATTGCATAAGAACAAAAAGCCCAACATTTTTTATTTTCATCCTTTTGGTTGTTAGTGTTTCATGTTGAACACTAAAGAGAATCTTGGCAAGTTTGATTCTAAAGCACAAAAGTGTTTATTATTAGGATATTTTGAACTCTCTAAAGGCTACAAAATCTTTAACACTAAAATACAAATTGTTAAAGAATCAATTCATGTTAGATTCAATGATAAGCTTGACCCTGAAAAGTCAAATCTAGTTAAGAAATTTGCAGATATGAAGATTAAATTCTCAAAATCTGAGGATAAAGAATCAGAAGGAAGAGTTAAAGAATCTGAAGAAAAAGACTCAGAAATGACTCAACAAGAATTTGTTGTTGGTCTAAATCATTATATGAAGAGTAAATCAAGAACCTCTCATTCTAAAGATTTATTTTGGGTGATAAAGACGCTTCAGTCAGAACTCGGTCTTCATTCTAACATTCTGAAGAAACTCTTTTGGGTTTAGTTTCTCTGATTGAGCCCACAACTATTGATGAAGCTCTTCTGGATAATGAATGGATTTTGGCTATGTAAGAGGAACTGGGTCAATTCACCAGGAATGATGTATGGGATCTTGTTCAGAAAGCAAAGGGTTTCCATGTTATTGGAACCAGATGGGTTTTCAGAAACAAGCTCAATAAGAAGGGTGAAGTCGTCAGAAACAAGACTTAGTTTTAAATTTTTGCAGTGGTGCTGAACTATTTCATCAATCAAAAAGAAATCACAAGTCAAAGTGTTCAAAGTTACAATTGAAATATCTAAACGAAGTTAAATTAAGTAATTGAAAGGAACTAAAGTTGTGAGAGCTCGCATGATCATGCGCTTAATGTTTTATCTTATTTTTTTATCAATTAAATGTAAATGAAGCAAAAATAGCTCTTGAAGTACTAAGGCGATGTACACACTAGCCCAAAATATTTCAAACTCTTTTATCTTTTTCTTAAAACTTTTTAAAAACCAATTTTGACAAGTACTTAATCAATTAGAAAGCTTTCTAATCAATTCGGAAAGTAAAACTCGATTGTCTAACCAATTAGGCCTTTAATATAATATATCAGAGTAGGAGTAACACCTCATAATTGATTAGGTAGCCTTGTTAATCGATTAAATGACATCGTATATTAGGGTTTCCTTTTCTGGCTTAACCTAATATGTTAGTCTGGTGTTCTAATTGATTAGGAATCGATCAAGCCCATGGATTGTTACCTTTTTATTCAAAAAAATCATATGTAAAAGAGTATTTTCCTCACTTAGAGTCACACCAATTTTATGAATAATTTGTTAGAACAAGATTGGGTTATACTTCTATACCTTGATTTTCGATGATAACAATGTTGAATTTGTGTGAGAACAATTTTGGTACCCTAATGGTTTGTTATTGTGTATCTTTAAGCCAATTTTGATTATGAGTATATGATGTGCAACATCAACAGTTTCTGAAAAATTGTGTTCCGAATTCCGCTTCTACGCCAATCATGAGAAATTCTGAAAGATATCAAGTTGTTGTTGCAATGTTCTTTCTACTTCTGTGTTGATTCACTCCTGAGAAGTTTTTGAAGAGACACTAGGTTGCTGCTACAATGTTATCTCCACTTCGGCTTTTGGACATGAGTCTGACTATCAAACTTCTGAAGAATGGCAAGCTTCTGAAGTTTTGTTACTTAGCTGAGGAATCTGAAGATCTCAAGCCAAAAGTTAAGGTTATCAAGGTTCTGACAGTAGATTCTGAAGACTCTGAAAATTATGAAGATACTGAAGATCTCAAGCAAGATTACTGACGCTGTCAAGGTTCTAACTGAAGAATTCGAAATTTTTGAATCCAGCTTTATGTTTCTTCAATTCATGCTTCATCAACTTTCATCAGAAGCCAATGAACTTGAAGATAAGATCAAATGGGTACGTGGTAAAATAGTACATAATACAAATCAAATATTTTTTCCACTACCTGATATCATGGGCAAGGACAATACTATACATCACACCTGTCACTGAATTTGTGGGCGAAAGACAGTATGCAGTCTCAATCCTTTCACCATCCAACAGTGAACAACCACTCTATTTGGTTTTCCCATTTTTTCCTCCAACGGTCTTTTTCTTATTATATATAACTAGGACTTGGAGACTTGAAGAAAAAGAATTCTACTAAAGCGCTACAACTTTTAACAAGTATGTTTTCTTTTTGAAAAGCTATCAATTTTTGTACACGATTTTTCTTTAAGTGCTTTTATTTCATTTGTGTAAAATTTGCTTGTGTAGAAGCATCTTGTAAACACAGGAACTTTTATTCAAATTGTTTGTTTGAATTTACCTTAAGGAGACTAGGGTATAGTCGGACTCTTGAGAAGATAAAGAAGGTTATTTTTTGTGATTATTGTAATCAATTGATTATAGTGGATTAATTCCTTGTGTATAAGGCAAAATCACTTTGGCGGGTGGACTGAAGTAGCTTTGAGTTTCAAGCGAACCAGGATAAAAATACTTATGTTTCTATCTCTTTGTTGTTAACATTGAGTGGTGTTCTTAAGTTGAGTAAAATCTTTTATTTTTAAAACCCAATTCACCCCCCCCCCCTTTCTTGTGTTTTTCACACCTTCATAATCATCTCTCCTATCTCACTTTTTCTCTTTCTTTTATTAGTTTTATTCAATATAAGTTACCTTAGTGTTGATAGAGCAAAAAGTTGTATCAGAGAGTTGTGTTATTTTTCTATTGTGCTAAATCTTTTTATTCAGAAGTTTAGTTCTCTTGTTATCTTGTAATATATTTGAAGGTTCCAAGCTAAACTTATTAAAATCTTGGATTAAGGTTGTTGGACTGGACCTATGTAAAACCTCATGTTGTTTATGTAAGGTTGTTGAGATGAACTTTTATAAAAGCTTAATTTGTTGTTTAGTGGTAATCTTAAGAGAAAACTTTGGGGAAATAGAGTAGGTTGTATTGTTTAAGACCGAACTAGGATATTCCTTAGTGTGATATTTCTTACTCTATCTCTTTATATTTTTGTTATTTTTATTTTTGTTTCTTATTCTTTGCTTTTTATTCTTTCTTAATACAAATATTTTTAAAATCAATTATTTTTATAAAAATTTCTTGAAATCTAAATAACACAATTCACTCATCCCCTTCTTGTGCTTGGAGTAACTTGTTCAACACGGGACACTAGAAATTAAAAAATACATAACAAAAAAAGATGCTTTATAATGATATGAAGTGATGCTAGAGTTTATTCAATTTTTTATTTGTAAATTATGTATTGTTGTTAGTGATAACAGACTATGGTGTGTAAGACCCTAATTTTGACCCTAAGATCCCTCATGGCATCATATCATTGCACTTTGCATTTGCCTTAAGGATCATAGCACCTTGGCTCCTTACCCTAGGGTGGGACTTGTGTGAGTTGGTATGAGACCACCAAGCATGTTTGAATTGTATATTATTGCTTTTCTTATTTTGTTTACTAACCAAAAGCACAAAAATATGTCACTAACATCTTTTGTTTTGTAGCTTGAGCAATCATAAGATCCAAGGCTCCTAGGAGGCTCCTATGCATTGATATGGCCAGATGAAGTTGCAAGCAAGCATGACAATGGTTCCCAAAGCTCTAATTCATCATATATTCCTACCAAGTATCTTAATTTGTCAATTTGATCAAAGCAAACCAAAGGGCTTGAGGATTGTTTCCCAAGGAAACCCTAATTCAACTGTACATTGATTGTGTCTTGCTCATGAAGCAACCTCAACCCATGATCAAATATAATTAAGGGAAGTTCTTTCATTCATCATTTTATGCATATATGAGGCCCCTAAATCATTCATTCATGAAGATTTGAAGTTTGGACTTGAGAAGTTGATCAATCAATTCATTTGACTATTTTGAAATCCACTGAGACCTAACTTTTGATATGTTTGTCAAATGGAGATGACCCCAAGAGAAAACATGTTATTAAGAACCATATTAACAACTTTAATGTTCATCAAAAATTTATTTGAAGCTAGGAAGGTCATAATTCATTTCAACAAATTATAGGTCATTTTAACTGAAACCCTAATTTTGGGACAACTTCCCAAGGACATAACTCATTCATTTTTCACGATTTTGAGGTGGGATCAAATGCATTGGAAATTTTAAGATGTCTAATTAATTTTTTGTGTTGAAAAAAATTTCATAATCCTAAAATAAACACATGTGATAATACAAAACATTATAGGTCACTTTGGACCAAAGTCATTGAAATGTGAAAAAGTCCAACTTCAAGTGCTCATAACTTTCTCATAAAAACTCCAAATGATGCACAATTTGAGTCCAAATTGACTGTCTTGAAAAGATCTACAATGTTAATGTTCAAGGTTTTGTCTTTTGAGGCTTGCATCACTGAAACAGAGGGGCTTGAAGTTTGTCCATTTTGGCAAAATTCACATATGCATGTTTTGTACATTGGACTTTATGATCAGTTTTCATTAATTTCCTAACTCCAAATGGATTTGTGTTCAACATAACAATAATTCCTCATGTCAAGACCTTTCCAACCATTACCCATAAGGCCATGTTGCATTTTGGTAAGAGGTATTTTCGAAGAGGAGAAAGTTTGGGTGCAGATATGGAAACATTGTTAAAACATCATGCACACTCCAATTCAATTACATGTACACGTCCATTTCAGCTTAATTACATTTCAGCATGCCAAATCAATTGCATTTGGGCCTCCCATTCGCCTGTACAGGCCCATGCATGGAGGCCCTCATCACACATGCACATGAAATTCCCATGCCTTGCATTAGCTTCCACTATAAATAAGCATGCTCAGCTTCATCAATGATCAACCTTAAGGCGCCTTATATGCTGCAGAACTCAATCCAAACCTCACTGAAAAGGAATTTTGCTCTTTCACTTCAATTTTTCAGATCCAATTTTCAACTTCCTTGGTTGATTATTGGACTCTAATTCCTTAGCCTTGCCCTATTTCCATCTCAAGAACAAGCTGCTATCAAGAATTGGAAGAGATCGTGCTTCATAGATCTGCATTTCAAAGGTTGATGTTCAAACTTTTTTCAACCGAAACTCACTGATTCTTGTTTATTTCTTGTGGTTATTGGCTCCTTTGAAGTCCTCTCATAGGAGGCAATCGAATTGTGTATTTAATTTTATAAATCCATCAAGTTCAGTTTGAACTCCATTATTTTCCATCTCTGATTTCTCTTCCTATGAGGATCTAGAGTGAAAACCAATGGCACAGGGGTGATGTACATCACCCCAGCTTTCCAATGATATGAGGATCGCTCATTATTGTTAAGATTTTTGGACCTGCAACTCTGGCCGAAATTACCATACTCGCCGGAGAAGACGGTGGTGTACACCACCGTCCCTTTGCCAGATCACATCTAAGTTGTTGATTATGATTTCCTGTTTGAATCATGGCCCTCAGATGTTATGACTTTTTTTAATTCGTTGTGTGTCTCGTTTGACTGGAGCCTATGGGGAGTGCGCACGTGAGGACCTCTGGATCTTCCACGTCATTTAATGAAACAGATCCTACGCGCCAGGATTTTTGTTATTTCTGATTTAATTAATTTTATTTTCTTAATTCCATTTTATTTCAAAAATTCATAACTCTTTCATTTTAATTCCAAAAAATATGGGACCAATTGCATTATTTCTCTTTTTAATTCTAGTTTCTGAAAATGATTTTTAATATTTTTTATTTTGTCATTTTAAATTTTTTTGTGAATTTTCTCTTTTCTAGTAATTTTTAATTCATTTTAAATAGTTTCCAATATTCAAAAAATGCAAAAATATTTTCTTAACCTCTTTAAATGATGATGAATCTATGAAAAATATTCTCATCAATTTATTAATTGATTTGAGATTTATTTGAGATTTTAGTTCAATTAGGTTATTTTTTATTCATTTTTAATTGTTTAAAAAATAGTTTCTGGTTTCTAAAAATGCTGAAAAATTTTGTCAAACTTTGTTTGACCTTGTTGAACTTAGGATGATCCATTTGGACTTTTCAAAGTTGATTTGAAATGAATTTGAAGTTTGACCTTTAATTGTTTATTTTAATTCAAGTATTATTTTAATTCTCAAAAATACCAAAAATATTTTATTTGTTTCTTGACTTCTAAGTTTCATTTTGCTTCTGTTTACCATTGATTGACTTTGATTCTATTCATGTTTGATCAATGTGTGTTGGATATCTCATTTGAATTTCAATTCATGTACATTCTTATTCATCTTCTTCTTCATCTTTTTCTTTTTGATCAATGAGTTAAAGATTGGTGGTTAGCCTTGACATATGGGAGGCTTAACCTTTCTTGATTCAAATCAAATTCATCTTGATCAAAGATCAAATGAATGGCTTTGCATTAAGGATAGGTTGCTTTTTGGTCAAGCAAAAAACCTAAATCAATACAATATCATTCTTCTTTTCTTTTGGCATGGCAAGTTGTAGGAGCTTGGCTTACTAGTCATGGTCTCTAACTTGTGTTTGTTGCCTATAGTTTTATTGACCGGCCTCAGATAGGTGTGACTACTACATTAGTCCACTTACAATTGCTTAACATAGCGCTAAATTGCCTTATGGCACACTAACACTAACCAATGACCACTAACTTTTAATTCAAGTCATTTAATTCTTGCAATTTACATTAATACAATTTAATTTCTTGTTCATTATTCATTTTTTTTTCCCTTTGCTCACTTGAGCTCATGTTTATGTTAATGCAATTTGCCTTTTGCTCACTTGAGCACATAATTGTGTACATACTATTGTGTTTGTGTTGTTTTTTATTGTGTGAACCAAATGCAAATGGACAAAAGGACTTAGATTTTAGGACATTCCCTATGCTAATGGAGTCAAAGAGCAATTAGGCCTCATGCCTTTAGAATTCTATAAAAGAAGAAAAATGACAAAGAGCAACTAGGCTTCATGCCTTTAGAATGCTTAATCTTGAAGAGGACTTTGAAAGGACCAAATTCTAAACTCACTCTTGTCCATTCTTTCTATTGCATTGTGGAACTTTTTGATGTGTGTGTTCTTATGTGCCAGGGATCCCAAACTTGCCAAGTAGAAGAACCATTGTCATGAGCATCCAAAGTGAGAGATACAAAAGCCATTGGAAGATTCCTAGGAGCTTGATTGATTGTGTTCTTGATTGCTTGAGTTATTTGATTATTGCTTACTATTCCAAAAGAAATGGAACAACTTGGATCATCACTATGATCTCAAGAAGGGAACTCCAATGTGGTTTTATTCTTCCTCCTTCATCTTTGCATGTTTAGGATCTTAGTCATTCTTCTTCTTCCCTCCACTCTAACCCAAGCCAAACTTTTGTACAAACATTAACAATGATTTTCAAAAATTAGTAACCTAAGAACTATGTTTTTTATATTTCAAACTTCTTTTCATAACACTTATTTTGAATTGAATCCTAAGTCAACTTTGACCTTTTTGTGAATACTTTTCATTGGTAAATACAACTCACTTAATTGTTTTGTGGTTTCAAATGGCCACTTCTTGCCAAAGCTTTTTATAAACATTAGCTATTAGGTTTGAGTTATCCTTGAGGTTGATATAATACTCACCTATATCCTTAGTGATGGACAATAAGTCTTCCATGCTTATTATAGGGTTAACCCCTCACTAGCATGTTGAAGCTCTCCTCACATGGTGGATTTGTGGTTTTTAGGTTGAGTTTTCTCCCTTTGATAACAAAAGACCTTAAGGCTTTTGGCCAATCAATTGACCAACTTGTTTTGAGATTTTTTACCCCGAACTACGAGGTTTTGATCCTAATCTTTTTTAAGATGGTACGTAGGCAATGGGTTTATCCATTCAAACACAAAATTGTAAATAATTTGTACATTCTTCTCTCATCTCCCCCAATCATGTTTGCACAAATAAATTTTCACAAATACCAACCTACCTTACAACAATTGTGAAAATGGCTCCCTTAGAGTACTAAGGATGTTTTGGGTGCTTAAAACCTTCCCATTGCATAACCAACCCCCTTACTGTAAGAACAAAATTAGTTCTACAATAGAATTCCAGGATTTTGATGATAACAAAGGATGAAACCAAAAATGGCACCCTAACGAAAGTTCTCTAAGTGTACAGGACTCTGAACAGCTACAAAGGAATCTGATCGTTTTATCAGATACAAACTCTGATCAGTTACAAAGTACTAGAAGATCAGAAGCATCTGAAGAAGAAGTGCGCTCTAGAAGTTCTGATTCTAAGCAAATTAAGATAGTAGAAAGAACCAGAAGCTCTAAACATCCACTGGACTTAGTTCTGATGATCTACAAGACCAGTACTCATAGAAGCTCTGATGTAACCTCAACGCAATCTCCTTCTGACACAGAGACTCCGAGATAACAAAGACTCTGATGAAGATTCTCCAAATCCCGAAAGAGTAACGGAAAGAATTTCTTCAAATGGAAAGGAAGTATTTTTAGAAAGAAATTATTCAGGGAGACAAATTGGTTATGGCAAGAAACACAGAAGTAATGACATTGAATGCTCATCAAAGGCCAATATTTTGTCATCACTCCAACGTTCCTTTCACCACTATATAAAGGACAGCCTACCTCATTGAGAGACACAACAACACACAGAAAATTCTTTACATTCTCTCTCATTTTTTCACGAGCTGCTGCTCATACGTGAAAACGCGTGTTTAAATATTCTGCTGTAATACTTGCTTACTCTTAGAAGCACTCTCTATTACAAATTTATTTTGCTAAATTGCCTTTGTTCCTCAAGTGACTTTGCGTAGTCTGTATACTTGGGAGGACTAAGAGATCATTCTCTTAGACGTTTGGTTGTATTAATCTTTCAAGATTAGTGGATTAAGTTCTTTTTGAAGGCGAAATCACCTTGGTCGGGTGGACTGGAGTAGCTTTGTGTTATAAGCGAACCAGTATAAAATTTTGTGTGTTCTTACTTTTGAAAAAGCTTTTAATTTCTAAAACAATTCAAACCCCCCTTTCTTGTTTGTCTCACCTTCAGTTGGTATCAGAGCTTCGGCTCTGTTATTGATTTTCTAATCAAATACTTAACAGTGTAGAGAGATCCAGAACGAGAAAAAACTATGGCCAACACCAATGAAAGAGATAGTTATAACGCTAAGCCTCCAGTCTTTGATAGAGAGAAATTTGATTACTGGAAAGATAGAATTGAAAGTTTCTTTCTGGGCTACGACGCTGATCTCTGGGACATTGTCACAGTCGGATACACACCTCCTGCAACAGATGTTGGAGTTGCTATTCCCAGAAGCAAAATGACAGATGATCAGAAGCGCAAATTCTAGAATCAACACAAAGCCAGAACGATACTTCTCAATGCCATATCCTACAATGAGTATGAAAAAATCACAAACAGGGAAACAACTAAAGATATACTCGACTCCCTGAAGATGACTCATGAAGGAAACTCTCAGGTCAAAGAAACAAAGGCTCTGGCTCTAATCCAGAAATATGAAGCCTTCAAGATGGAGGATGATGAAGCTGTAGAGCTAATGTTTTCTAGATTCCAAACTCTAATTGTAGGTCTCAAAATCTAGACAAAGGATACACAACTGCGGACCATGTCAAAAAGATAGTCAAAAGCTTGCCAAAGAAGTGGAGACCCATGGTCACAGCCTTAAAGCTATCAAAGGATCTGAACAACATCAGCCTTGAAGAGCTTGTCAGTTCACTCAGAAGTCATGAGATAGAACTGAAGGAAGATGAGCCTCAGAAGAAGATCAAGTCTGTAGCACTAAAGTCCAGATCTGAAAGGTGCAAGTCTGACAAAAACAAAGCCTTCCAGGCCAAAGCAGAAGACGCTGATGACTCTGAACAGGAAGATTCTGACGATGAGGAAGAATTATCCCTTCTGACCAGAAGAGTAAAACAACTCTGGAGAAAAAGGAATAATAACTTCAGAAAACCAAGACCCAGAGGGGATTGATCAGAATCAACCTCAAAAGGTAAATCTAACAAAGATGTTACGTGTTATGAATGTAAAGAAACAGGTCACTACATAAACGAATGTCCCAAGTTAAAGAAAGACAGTTCCAGAAAAGAGAACATCAAGAAAAATTCCTTCAGAACCAAAAAGGGACTGATGGCTACCTGGGACGACAGCGAATCTGACTCATCAGAATTAGACTCTGATGAACAGGCCAATGTGGCACTCATGGTTACCACAACCAAGAATACTTCAGATGAAGAATCTGAATCTGAAGAGGTATTTTCTGAACTTTCTCGATCTGACCTAGAATCATGTCTGTCTGAAACTCTAAACTCATATCAGAAACTCAAACAAAAATTTAAAGCTATAAAAGGTGTTCTTGAAGAAACATTAGAAGAATGTGGCAAACTTGAGATAACAATTTTAAAACTAAAAGATGAAAACAGAACTTTGATATTAGAAAGAGATTCAACAAAGAAAAATTACTCAAAACTTGAAGAAGCGTTATCTCAAGCTCCACAAACATCAAACACAATAATTTATAAATATGAAAAATCTTTTCAAAAGTTTCTGAAAAATGGGATAGAGAGGAGCAGAATGGCATCCATGATTTATGGGGTCAGTCAGAACAATAGAAGAGGAATTGGGTATGATCCTAGTGAAGATAAAACTTCTACTAATGACCAACCTAAATCTCCATTTTCATATCACTATACACACACACAAGCACAACAATTTAACAATGCTAGAAAACCCAAAGTATTAAGAAACTCTGGGAAAAATAATCACAAAGGACCCAAAAGACTCTGGGTACCAAAGGATAAGATTGTTTATGTTGCAGATATCTTATGCAGCAGAGTTAAAACACCAATCATGGTACCTGGACTCTGGATGCTCGCAACACATGACGGGAAGAAAGTATATGTTCCAAAGCCTGGAACTTAAACACGCTGGATTCGTAGGCTTCGGAGGAGATCAGAAAGGAAGGATCAAAGGCTCCGGAACTATCGGTAATGGTACTCTTCTCTCTATATCTGATGTTTTATATGTAGAAGGATTAATGCATAATCTGTTATCAATAAGTCAATTAAGTGATAACGGGTATGATGTAATCTTCAATCAAAAAACATGTAAAGCCATAAATCAAAACAATGGTTATGTCCTATTCACTGGCAAGAGGAAAAACAATATTTATAAGATAAATCTTTCGGATTTAAAAGAACAAAATGTAAAATGTCTGATGTCTGTTCACGAAGAGCAATGGGTATGGCATAGACGCTTGGGCCACATTAGCATGAGAAAGTTATCTCAGCTAAATAAACTCGAGTTAGTCAGAGGTCTACCTAAGCTGAAGTTTTCTTCAGATGCTCTATGTGAAGCATGTCAGAAAGGAAAAATTTCAAAATCATCTTTTAAAAAAAAATATTGTTTCTACCTCTAAGCCTCTGGAACTTCTTCACATTGACTTATTTGGTCATGTGAAAACAGCATCAGTCAATGGAAAGAAATATGGACTGGTCACTGTTGATGATTTTAGTCGTTGGACATGCGTAAAATTCTTAAAGCACAAGAGTGAGTCTTACTCTGTATTCACTAGTTTCTATTCCAAAATGCAAAACGAATTTGACTCTAAAATCATCAGAGTCAGAAGTGATCATGGTGGGGAATTTGAAAATAAATTTTTTGAGGAATTATTTGACTCTAATGGAATATCCCATGATTTCTCCTGCCCTAGAACTCCACAACAAAATGGAGTTGTAGAAAGGAAGAATAGGACACTCCAAGAGATGGCCAGAACCATGATCAATGAAACAAATGTGGCTAAGCACTTTTGGGCTAAAGCTATAAATACAACGTGTTATATTCAGAATAGAATCTCCATAAGACCTATTCTAGAGAAGACTCCCTATGAACTGTGTAAAGGAAGAAAACCCAAAATTTCTTATTTTCATCATTTTGGATGTTCCTGTTTTATTTTAAATACTAAAGAACATCTGAACAAGTTTGATTCCAAAGCACAAAAAGGTATTATATTAGGATACTCAGAACGCTCTAAAGGCTACAGAGTATACAATACAGAAACCAAAATTGTGGAAGAATCAATTCATGTCAGATTTGATGATAAGCTTGACCCTGAAAAGTCAAAGCTAGTTGAGAAACTTTCAGATCTGGAGATTACTCTTACAGGTTCTGACGAGAAGATTAAAGCTCCTGAAGCAACTACCACTCAAACTTCAGAAGGAACTAAATCCCCAGCAATCCCAAAGAAAGCTAAAAGTCGCCTCAACATATCTGAAGAGTTGATTCTAGGAAACAAGGACGAACCTATCCGAACTAGGTCTACCTTCAAGACACCTGAAGAAACTCCTCTGGGACTAGTATCTCTGATCGAGTCTACTTCCTGTGATGAGGCACTTCAAGATAGCAACTGGGTTCTAGCCATGCAAGAAGAGCTAGATCAATTCACAAAGAACGATGCCTGGGATCTTGTTCCTAAACCAAAAGGCACTCACATTATCGGAACCAGATGGGTGTTCAGAAACAAGCTGAATGAGAAAGGAGAAGTTGTCAGAAACAAAGCTCGACTGGTGGCTCAAGGTTACAGTCAACAAGAAGGCATTGACTATAATGAAACCTTTGCCCCAGTCGCCAGGTTAGAATCTATTCGCTTACTTGTCTCATTCGATATAAATCATTCTATCAAACTGTATCAAATGGATGTCAAGAGCGCATTCCTTAATGGTTATATATCAGAAGAAGTGTATGTCAACCAACCTCCGGGTTTTGAAAATTCAAATTGTCTAGAACATGTTTTTAAACTTATGAAATCTTTATATGGACTAAAACAATCTCCTAGAGCTTGGTATGAACAATTAAGTAATTTTCTTCTGGAACATGATTTTATTAGAGGAAAAGTTGACTCTACACTCTTTTGTAAAAACATTAATAATGATCTCATGATATGCTAGATATACGTTGATGATATCATTTTTGGTTCAGCTAACGCCTTTGTATGTCAAGAATTCTCTGAGCAAATGCAGGCAGAATTCGAAATGAGCTTAATGCAAGAACTAAAGTTCTTTCTAGGAATTCAGATTCATCAAACTTCAGAAGTCACCTATGTTCATCAAAGTAAATACATAAAAGACATTCTGAAGAAATTTGAAATGGCTAAATGCAAACCTGCAAAGACACCCATGCATCCAACCTACATTCTTGAAAAAGAAGAAGTCAGTTAAAAGGTTTGTCAGAAGCTCTATCGTGGTATGATAGGCTCCCTTCTCTATCTGACCGTTACTCGTCCTGATATTCTATTCAGTGTTTGTCTATGTTCCAGATTCCAATTAGATCCTAGAGAATCTCACTTAACAACAGTTAAGAGAATTCTCAGATATCTGAAAGGAACTCCTAACCTGGGCCTGATGTATGAGAAAACATCAGAGTATAGACTATTTGGTTTTTGTGATGCAGATTATGTAGGAGACAGAATGGAACGAAAAAGTACATCTGGAAATTGTCAGCTCTTGGGAAAGAATCTGATATCCTGGGCCAGCAAAAGACAATCAACCATAGCATTGTCTACTGCAGAAGCGGAATACATCTCAGCATCACTATGCACCACTCAGATGCTCTGGATGAAGAATCAATTAGAGGATCTGCAAATCTTTGAGAGTAACATTCCTATCTTCTGTGACAATACTGCTGCCATTTGTTTAAGCAAGAATCCTATTTTACACTCCAGAGCTAAGCACATAGAAATAAAACATCACTTCATTAGAGACTATGTTCAAAAAGGGGTAGTAATATTGAAATTCATTGATACAGATCATCAATGGGCTGACATCTTTACTAAACCCTTAGCTGAAGATAGATTCCTCTTTATCTTAAAGAATCTGAACATTCAAAATTGCCCTAAATAAAAAGTGCCTCTGAGTTTGTAAAATAAGATTCTGATGTAAACAAAGTGGATTCTGCCTCTGACTCTGATACTCCTACCAAGTTAGAAGTCATATGAGTTAGAAATCTCCAGGAACCAATCCTTTGGTATTCCTGAAGATCAGATAGAGCAAACACGTGGAGTACCTTGCGTCTGACCTTGGAACTTCTAGACAGTTGTCTAGCAGTAATCAAGGAACAATCTCTTGAGATCTCCTCGAGCAGTGTACTGACTATTGAGATTAGACATCATTTATGAGCTGTAATCATTTTCCCTCTAAATGTGCATACTTGGTTTTTGTGCTAAACTCTGCTTTGTGTGTCGTTTTGCATGCGCCCTAATTTGGGTATTTAAACACCTCTATTCACACATTGCACACTTTTCACTCTCACGCACTCATAACCCTCTGCAAGTTCAGCTCTCTCTCAAGGCATTCCTGCAGCATTCTTCAACCTTCAACTCAGCTCTCAACAACAATCATGGATTCCCAACAACAATCAGTCTACAACTTCTCTCAATAAATGGATTCACACGAACAAGCTCCAAGTTCAAGCAACCTCAACCACAGAACAACCAAACCCAACCACATCTGACCCTCCTCCATCTGAAACACCTCACGCTGAAACTCAACCAAACAACTCTGACGCACACCCACCAAATACATCCGCTGAACCACAAACTCCCCTACTCAACCTAAGCCCTCCCATTTCTCCACCCCCAGCCTCTGAACCAGAAAACACCCTGCCAACCCTTGAGGAATCAATCATGATGTTTGCAAAAGCCTCAGTTGACAAGGTCAAGTCTCTGACCATCAACTCTAGCATCAGTGATGATCCTTCAGCTATAAGGACACACTAGAACAGAGTTATTGGCTGGATGACCGCTGAAGCCTTCAAACTGAAGAGCCTCTCTGAGCAAGTCCGCAACGACTTCATCAGTGACGTTGAGTTAAGACTCCAGGAGCGTCTAGCCAGAGAAGCTGAGGAGAGAGCCCGCAAGGAAGCAGAAGAGAAAGCCAGACAAGAGGAAATGCAAAGGATTAAGGAAGCTGAAGCCAAAGCTCTAGCTGAGGCTGCTGCTGCTGAAGCTGAAGCAAAAGCTGCTGCTGAAGCTGAAGCTAAAGCCGTTGCTGAAGCTGAAGCTCGTCGTGTTGAAGAATTTGCCAACAGGGTAGAACCGGATGCTCTACCTCAGGGGGAGTCTTCCACCTTTGTCCCTCTAGTTCTCAAGACACTTGAAGATCTTCAGAAGGAGCAGAAAGAAGTCTGAGCCAGATTGGATCAACAGGATTCAGACAATGTCAACATTCAGAATCTGCTGACCCAGCTGCTTCAGAGGATGCCTCCTCCTCCAAACCCTTAGGCACCTAGGATTTTTTTTGCTTGTTGATTTGCTTGTTGCTTTTTGTTGTGTTTGTTCTCGCTTTCTGCTGTTTATGTTTTCTAACATCTCTGAATATATATATATCTTTGTCCTTCCTTCATTTATCTAAGTCTTTTTTATTCTGACAAAAAGGGGGAGAACTAAAAACAGCTCTGATGAAAATATATCTAAATCCTTTCAGTACTCTGCAAACATTGTTTAAAAAATTGGTTCTAATCTTTTTGACTTAGAAATTTGCAGAAGAGTATCTAGAAACATCATCTCATGGAAGCTTCGGTAAGAACTTCTGAACTCCTAGACTTATCTCATGGGGAGCTCACTTCTATCTGATCTAAAAAAATCTTATCTAAATGTATCATCTCTTAATTAAGATTGTTTTGTCATCATCAAAAAGGGGGAGATTGTAAGAACAAAATTAGTTCTACAATAGAATTCCAGGATTTTGATGATAATAAAGGATGAAACCAAAAATGGCACCCTAACGAAAATTCTCTAAGTGTACAAGACTCTGAACAACTACAAAGGAATCTGATCGTTTTATCAGATACAAACTCTGATCAGATACAAAGTACTAGAAGATCATAAGCATCTGAAGAAGAAGTGTGCTCTAGAAGTTCTGATTCTGAGCAAAACAAGACAGTAGAAAGAACCAGAAGCTCTAAACATCCACTGGACTTAGTTCTGATGATCTAGAAGACCGGTACTCTTAGAAGCTCTGATGTAACCTCAACGCAATCTCCTTATGACACAGAGACTCCGGGATAACAAAGACTCTGATGAAGATTCTCCAAATCCAGAAAGAGTATCGGAAAGAATTTCTTAAAATGGAAAGGAAGTATTTTTAGAAACAAATTGGTTATGCCAAGAAACACAGAAGTAATGACATTGAATGCTCATCAAAGGCCAATATTCTGTCATCACTCCAACGGTCCTTTCACCATTATATAAAGGACAACCTACCTCATTGAGAGACACAACAACGCACAGAAAATTCTTTACATTCTCTCTCATTTTTTCACGAGTTGCTGCTCATACGTGAAAACGCTTGTTTAAATATTCTGCTGTAATACTTGCTTACTCTTAGAAGCACTCTCTATTACAAATTTATTTTGCTAAATTGCCTTTGTTCCTCAAGTGACTCTGTGTAGTCTGTATACTTGGGAGGACTAAGAAATCATTCTCTTAGACGTTTGGTTGTATTAATCTTTCAAGATTAGTGGATTAAGTCCTTTTTGAAGGCGAAATCACCTTGGTCGGGTGGACTGGAGTAGCTTTGTGTTATAAGCGAACCAGTATAAAATTCTGTGTGTTCTTACTTTTGAAAAAGCTTTTAATTTCTAAAACAATTCAAACCCCTCTTTCTTGTTTTTCTCACCTTCACTTACCCAGATCTCTGACATTTTTATTAGTTTTTGATTTGATAAAACTTCTCGATTTTTGTTCGCTTTCTAACCTTTCCTTTGGATAAATAGAAGTGTGGTGGCGACTCGAATTGTATGATTTACTTTTGATTTAGTCAATAAATCTAAAGGTAACGAATACCCCGCTACAGAAAAGTGGCGACTCTGCTGGGGACATCTTGGCCTAGTGGGTTTTGCCTACTTTTCATCTTTGTTGTATTGTATTGTATTGTATATTATTTCTGACATATTTTTGTGCAAATTTGGGATTACTGTATTATTTGTAATGTATGAATTGCTTGATATATTAATTGCTTGTATTCTTGGTGATCTTTGTGAGTTGAGTTCTATACCCAAACTCGAGTGCACTTATGATAGGAGAATGGCATAGTCTTGTTGACTTGTGTGGAGTTATTCCTTAGCAAGTTGACTTGTAAGCCCATTCACTTGGTGGAGGTTATGTTGGGATCAATAATGTCACACGAGTAGTCGTGGTTAGGCATTACTCTTTCCAATATATGCCTTAGAAGCCAAGGACCTTAGTTTACCAAGCCCATCTTGGCCTATTTTTAGGACGTAGTGCAAAAGTCGTTCAAGTGTAAGATTTGATACGATTGTTACGCGATACTACACTCATAAGAGTCTCTCTTGAGAATATTTTTGGAATACGAGTAGTCGTTTATCCGATAATATCCGAAAGATGGGATGATGACTATGGGAACCTCTTGTAGAACATGTTTGGCAGGTTTAACCATAGTACACTCCCTTTGTGTGGTTCTTAACCGAGACTCCATGCTCGTGACTTGCAACAAACCCTTGATTCATGGTTGATCCGTTCTTGTATATCCTTAATATCAATGGAACTTGGGTGTTGATAAGGTGTAAACCATAATCCACCAAAATGGATGATTGATATTAAGGATGACTTGATCCATCCCATGACCTTTGTGTTGTGTGTTTTGCTTGATCCTTGAGTGTGATTGTTACATCCATGCATTCATGCATTCATACATATCCATATCATCAACAATGAGAAAATTTTCAAGGAACTTAAGAGGTCTATTTGCAAATTTTCAGACATGGATAGACAAAGAAGGAATATGAAGAAGTACAGATTCAGACAGCCAGACTTGAAAGAGTTAAGGAGTTTGACATCCTATGTATTAGATCCCTTGGGGTTTAAAGCTCGTCATGGGAAGCTTCTGTCTATTCTTGCTACTCAGGTGGATGAAGGTCTGATGAGTGTATTGGTGCAGTTCTATGATCCCTTGTACCGTTGCTTCACTTTTCCGGATTTCTAGCTTTTGCCTACGCTTGATGAGTATGCCTATCTTGTGGGTATACCTATCCTAGATCAGTTGCCGTTCAGTGGCTTGGAGAGGGTTCCTACTTCGCAAGAGATTGCTGATCTGTTGCATATAGATAAATCTATTATTGCTGCACATATGACTACCAAAGGTGGAATTCAAGGTCTCTCGTCTGATTTCCTCATTGCTCAAGCTACTATGTATGGGAAGGCCATGAGTGAGGACGCCTTTGAGGCCATATTTGTACTTCTCATCTATGGGCTAGTGCTATTCCCCAACATCGACAAGTTTGTGGATGTGAACGCTATTAGGATTTTCTCTACTCTTAATCCCGTTTCGACTCTGTTGGGTGACAGTTATTTCTCTTTGCATATGAGGAATGCAAAGGGTTGTGGTAGCATTGTATGTTGTTTGCCTCTGTTGTACAAGTGGTTTATTTCGCACTTGCCACAGACGGTCGCCTTCAAGGAGAAAAAAGGATGTCTACGGTGGTCCACGAGACTTATGTCTCTCACTAATGATTATATCTTTTGGTATAACCGTATATATGATGGTGTGCAGATTATCGACTCTTGTGGTGAATTCTCCAATGTGCCTCTTCTTGGTACATGTGGTGGGATTAACTACAACCCTATTTTAGTACGTCGTCAGCTTGGGTTCCCCTTCAAGGATAAACCTAATAACATTCTGTTAGAGGGTGTGTTCTTTCAAGAGGGTAAAGATCCCCAAAACTTGAAGGGCAGGATGGTCCGCGCTTGGCGCAAGATTCATAAGAAGGGAAGGAAAGAGTTTGGTCCGAAGAACTGTATTGCTTTGGAACCCTATACCTCATGGGTTAGGAGGAGAGATTCTGAGTACCTTATGCCTTATGATTATCCAAGACCTACACCTATGGTTATGGCTGGGCCTTCAACCCTCCCTGACCAAGGAGTAGAGGAGTTGAGAGACGAAGACCGTTCGCGTGCTTGGATTCGTGAGCGAGATGAGTTACTTCAACAGCTTAGAGATAAGGATGCGTTGATAGTGTTTCTTAAGCATCAGGTTATCGATGATGTGGTGACTTCTCTTCTTCCTCGGTCTTCCAGGTTTTGGAAGAGGATGTATGATCGACTTGCCAAGGAGAAGGCAGATATGGAAGCAGCCTATGAGAGAGAGGTGAAGAAGCTCCGTGTTGCTTATCTTATGGTCTCCAGAGCTTTAGACGATTGTTTCTAAGGTCCCATAGGATGTTCATTTTCCTTCTCTCTTGTATTGTATTTGGTTACCAAGACTGTACTTTTTTGGTCTAAAATTTTTCCATATATTATTGATATGATATTTCCATATATGTCTCAATGATTAATATTTTCCAAATATTTTCAAATAGAACTCTAAAGTTCCTCTGATTAAAAATAAATCATATGCATAAGCATTGCATGCATCATGTGCATAAGCAGGTTTTCTTCCAGGGCTTCTTGTTCAGTGGTCTAACTCTGTGTTCTTCATTTATTTTGAAGACAAGTTGATGCATCGGTACTATACCATAGCCAACTCATCAAGACTAATGGATCACCTAGAACAAGATAACAGAGAATTGAAGGATGAAGTGGCAAGCTTGACTGCCCTGATGGAGTTTTTCTTGGCCGCCCAAAGCCAGTCTTTTTCAACGCCTTCAACTCCTCCCCAGAGGACAGTCATTTCTGAGATTGCTTCTTCAACAGTGCCTGCTGCCAGCGCTCACTTCGCGCATACTGCTATGCCAGTCGGGTTTCCTTGGGGGATGCCCCCGAACTTCGTCCCAGAGGCTCTCGCCCCAACGTTTGCTTCTTTTCCGTCATCTATCCCGGTCCTCGTTGTGCCACCTCCAGTCGTGCATACTATACCGAGAGTAGATGACACCATTTACCACTCTGAGCCATCTAAGGGCCCAGACGTGTATGAGAAGATGGATGCTATGAACGATCAGTTCTTTGAGCTTCGCAAGGAACTCAAAACTCGTAGAGGGAAGGACCTCTTTGGCAAATCTGCTGTTGAGCTTTTCCTGGTTCCTAATGTCAAGATTTCTATCAAATTCAAAGTGCCTGATTTTGAAAAGTACAAAGGCAACACTTGCCCACTCTTCCACTTGGTTATGTATGCACGAAAAATGTCGACTCAGACCGACAATGATCATCTCCTAATCCACTATTTCCAGGATAGTTTGTTCGGTGCCGCTTTGAGATGGTACATGGGCCTGGATAGTGCGAACATCCGCTCCTTCAACGACCTTGGTGAAGCTTTCGTCAAGCAATACAAATATAATATTGATATGGCTCCCGATAGGGATCTATTGAGGGTCATGTCCTAGAAGGATAAGGAAACTTTTAAGGAGTACGCCCAGAGGTGGCGAGAATTAGCTGCACAGATTGTGCCTCTGCTAGAAGAGAAGGAAATGACCAAGATCTTTCTGAAGACCTTGAGCTCATTCTATTATGAGCGGATGATTGCTAGCGCTCCTTCTGACTTCACCGAGATGGTGAATATGGGGATGCGTCTAGAGGAAGGAGTCAGGGAAGGGCGCCTGACTAGAGAAGAAGGCTCTTCTGCCAAACGTTATGGGACGTTTGCGAAGAAGAAAGATGGTGAAGCACATGTTGTGACCTCCCATGTCAAATCTAGAAGACCCTCTATGAGGAGGAAGACCGTGCGTCCCGCCGGTAATCAGCACCAGGTGGCTCATATAGCCCCTGTTTTCAGAGAAAACCAGCAATATCAACATCATAATCACAACCAGCAACAGCAACATCAACAGTATCAGCAACAACAGCACCATCCTCAACAGCAGGCCTACCAGCCTCGAAACAACAATCAGACCAGTACAAGCTATGATAGGAAAAGGGTCACTTTTGATCCTATTCTGATGACCTACGCAGTGTTATATCCTTCTTTAATTGAAAGAAAACTTATCACTCCACCTGACCCACCTGCTATACCTACCAACCCTCAGTGGTGGTATAAGCCTGCGCTTCACTGTGTTTATCATTCCGGTGCTCCCGGACATGATGTGGAGAATTGCTACCCGTTGAAGGCCAAGGTTCAAGACCTTGTGAGAAGCGGTATCTTGTTTTTCGAGGACGTAGGTCCTAACATGAAGAAGAACCCATTTCCCGAGCATGGGAAATCGGCTGTCAACATGGTTCAGGGTTGCCCTGGTAAATATAAGGTCTGATATGTCAGCCATATCTGACAATCTCTGGTCGAGATGCATAGACTGTTGTGTCAATACATTCACTATGAGCATGACCACGACAGCTACCGCGTTTGCACTGTCAATGAGAGAGGATGTCGTCAGGTCAGAAAAGACATCCAAGAAATGTTGGATGAATGTGTGATAGAGATACTTCAGAATCGTGATGAGGATGATGAAGTTAATGTGATATCACCTGTATTCCGGATACCCGAACCTGTTGTCATCCGATACGATGGCAGCTATAGCGGAGTATTCGTTACCATTAGACATATTGACTAAATCCAAGGTAAACCATACAAGTCGAGTCACCACCGCACTTCTATTTATCCAAAGGAATGGTTAGAAAGCGAACAAAAACCTAATAGTTTTATCGAATCAAAAACTAGTAAAAATGTCAGAGATCGGGGTAAGGGGGTTGGTTATGCAATGGGAAGGTTTTAAGCACCCAAAACATCCTAGGTACTCTTAGGGATCCCTTTTCACACTTGTTGTAAGGTTGGTATTTTATGAAAATTTGTTTGTGCAAACATGATTGAAGAGATGAGAAGAGAATATACAAGTTATTTACAATTTTGTGTTTGGATGGATAAACCCATTACCTACGTACCATCTTAAAAAGGATTAGGATCAAAACCTCGTAGTTCGGGGTTAAAATCTCAAAACAAGTGGGTGAATTGATTGGTCCAAAAGCCTTAAGGATTTTGTTATCCAAGGGAGAAAACTCAACCTAAAACACAAATCCACCATGTGAGGATAGCTTCAACATGCTAGTGAGGGGTTAACCCTATAATAAGCATGGAAGACTCATTGTCCATCACTAAGGATATAGGTGAGTATTACATCTACCTCAAGGATAACTCAAACCTAATAGCTAAAGGTTATGAAAAGTTTTAATAGGAAAATGGCCATTGAAACCACAAAAGTATTTGAATGGGTTATATTTACCAATGAAAAGTATTTACCAAAATATGGTCAAAGTTGACTTAAAGATTCAATTCAAAATAAGTGTTATGAAAAGAAAGTTTTAAAATCAAAAGCATAATGCTTAGGTTTCTAATGTTTGAAAACAAGTGTTAATGTTTGCACAAAAAGTTTGGCTTGGGTTAGAGTGGAGGGAAGAAGAAGAATGGCTAAAGTCCTAATCATACAAGAGATGAAGGATAAGAAACATGACCACAAATGGAGTTCCCCTCTTGAGATCATATTAATGATCCAAGTAGCTCTCATCCTTTGGAATAAGCAAGCAAATAAGTGTAAGCTCAAGCAATCAAATTTATCAAGCAAGCTCTTAGAAGGTCCCCAATGGCTCTTGTATCTTTCTCTTTGAAGCACATGACAATGGTTCTTCAATTTGGCTCAAATAGGATTCCCTAACACAAAAGCACACACACATCAAAGAGTTCCATGAAGTAAATCAAGAATGGACAAGAATGAGTTTAGAGATTTGGTCCTTCTAATCCATCTTCAACATTGAGGCCTTTTTACTCCATTTTTTGCATAGGGAATGTCCTAGAACCTAAGTCCATTTGTCCATTTTTGCATTTGGTCCACAACAATCAAAACAAAACACAAGCACAATAATATATACACAATTATGTGCTCAAGTGAGCAAAAGGCAAATTGCATTAACATAAACATGTGCTCAAATGAGCAAAGGGCAAAAGTAAATGAATAATATGTACAAGAATAGTAAATGGCATAAATGTAAAGAGCAAGAATTAAATGTTAATGGTTAATAGTTAGTGTTAGAGTTAGTGTGCCATAAGGCAATTTAGCGTTATGTTAAGCATTCGTAATTGGACTTATGTAGAAGTCACAACTATCTGAGGCCGGTCAATAATAATGTAGGCAACAACACAAGTTAGAGATTTTGATTAGTGAATCAAACTCCTACAACTTGCCATGCCAAAAAGAAGATGAGAAATTATCTTGTATTGATTTAGGTTCTTTGCTTGATTAGAAAGCAACATATCCTTAATGCAAAGCCATTAAATTGATCCATGATCAAAATGAATTAGATTTGAATCATGGAAGATTAAACCTCCCATGTATCAAGGCTAACCACCAATCTTTAACTCATTGATCAAAAAAGAAAAAGAAGAAGAAGAAGAAGAAGAAGAAGAAGATGATGGATTTTAAAGTACAATGATGGAAATGGAATGAAATAATCAACAAGCATTGACCAAAGATAGAGAAGATCAAGGTCAAACAATTGTAAACAGAAGCAGGATGAAGATTAGAAGTCAAGAAACAAATAAAATATTTTTGGTATTTTTCAATATTAAAATAAAACTTGGATTAAAACAATAAAGAAAGGTCAAACTTCAAACTCACTTCAAATCAACTTTGAAAAGTCCAAGTGAATTATCCTAAGTTCAACAAGGTCAAACAAAGTTTGACAAAAAATTTCAGCATTTTTAGAAGTCAGAAACTATTTTTAATCAATTAAAAATGCATAAAAATAACCTAATTGAATTAAAATCTCAAATAAATCTCAAATCAATTAATAAATTGATGAGAATATTTTTCATAGATTCATCATCATTCAAAGAGGTTGGAAAAATATTTTTGTATTTTTTGAATATCAAAAACTATTTAAAATGAATTAAAAATAGGCAGAAAAGAGAAAATTCTTAAAAAATATCAAATGATAAAATAAAAAATATTAAAAATCATTTTTAGAAACTAGGAATTAAAAGAAGAAAAATGCAATTAATCTCACATTTTTTGGACCAATAATGAAGGATATATGAATTTTTAAAATGAAATGGAATTAAAAGAAATAAAAGAAAATAAAAATCAGAAATTAAAATAATGGAAAAAACATGGAGCGTCTGATCTGAGCTCATTATTTGAGCTAGCAAATCATAAGGCTCACACATACACGCCTACCATGTTCCTTAGTCAATGCATCACATGTAGCATTTAAACAAGTCATAACATGGGACGGATCAGATTAAATCTGGAAAATAAAATGCACGGATGAGATTGAATCTGGAGATTGGACGGTGACCTGCGCCACCGTCTTCTCCGGCCAGCTTCCGGCGAAGCTCAAACTTGCAGAGAAATAAATGTTCACCAAATGCCACAATTTAGGTACCAATCGAAAGCTAGGGTGATGTACATCACCCCTGTGCCAACCAAATCCACTCTAGGTTTCTACATTGAGAGAAATCAGAGATGGAATTTATGTGGTGTTCAACTGAACTTATTGGAATTTAAAAATTTAAAGCTCAAATCAACTGCCTCTATGAAGAGGACTTCAGATCACACAAAAACAACAAGAAACAAGCAATGTATGAGCAGATTCGAAGAAAATAAAATCAGAAGTAAACCTCTGATTTGCAGAGCTTGGAGACCCAATTTCTTGGTGTTAATGCTTGCAGTACACTCTATGAATCAAGGTGGTGAGGTTTAGGAACTTTTAGATCTAAGAAATAATCAATGGAATTGAATTTTAGATTTGAAAATTGGAGAAAAATTAGTGAGTTCCTTTGGAGTGTGGTTGAGGGATCAATTGTGCAGCATTTAGGGCGCCTTCAGGTTGCTGAAATGAGAGGCATGAGCATTGTATTTATAGCAAAAGCATGGCTGAAATGCATGATCAAAGTGTTGCATGAATGGAAAGGGCCTCCATGCATGGGCCTGTACAGGTGCATGGAGGGCCCAATTCCACTTGGATTTGGCAGCTAATCATCAGCATATGCAAACTGGACGTGCAGATTATGTAGTATTGGCTCATGCAATGCAAATTTTATTGATTTTCAAAAATGCACCAATGTGTTCATGTCTTCGAAAATGCCATGTCCATACTTGAAACACAACCTTATGAGTGATGGTTGGAAAGATTTTTGCATGAGGATCATTTGTTATGTTGATCAAAACTTCATTTGAAACTTGGAAATTGATGAAAAGTGGTCATGAAGTGTAGCGTGCAAAACATGTACATGTGAGAATTTCAAAAATGGCCAAAGTTCAAGCCCTTTTGTTTCAATGATCCAAGCGCCAAATGACAAATTCTTGAACATCAAAGTTTTATATCTTTTCAAGACAATAAATTTGGACTTAAATTTTGCATCATTTGGATTTTCGATGAAGAAGTTATGGGCACTTGAAGTTGGACTTTTTCACATTTCAATGCTTTTGGTCCAAAGTGACCTATAATATTTTGCATTATCACATGTATTTATTTTAGGATTTTGAAATTTTTATAAACATAAAATTTGAAGTAGGCATCTTAATATTTCTAATTAATTTGATCCCACTTCAAAATCATGAAAAATGAATGAGTTATTTCCTTGGGAAGTTGACCCAAAATTAGGGTTTCAGTCAAAATGACCTATAATGTCTTGGAATGGATGATGACCTTCCAAGCTTCAAATCAATTTTTTATAAACATAAAAGTTTTTCATATGGTTATTAAGAACATTTTTTATATTGGGGGTCATCTCCATTTGACAAACACATCAAAAGTTAGGTCTCAGTGTACTTCAAAATAGTCAAATGAATTGACTGATCAGCTTCTCAAGTCCAAACCTCATATCTTGATGAATTGATGATTGAGGACACTCAAATAAGTTCAAATATGCATGAAATGATGAATTTAAGGACTTCCCTTGATTTTATTTGATCATGGGTTGAGGTTGCTTCATGAGCAAGGCCCAGTTGATGAACAGGTGAATTAGGGTTTCCTTGGGAAACAAACCTCAAACCCTTTGGTTTTCTTTGATCAAAATGATGAATTGAGATTCTTGGGAGGAATATTTGATGGATGAGAGATTTGGGAACCATTGACATGCTTGCTTTCATCTTCTCTTAGCCATATCAATGCCCATGGGATCTCCTAGAAGCTTTGGATCTTGTGACTGCTCAAGCTACAAACAAGAGATGTTAGTGACATATTTTTGTGCTTTTGGTTAGTAAATAAACTGAGAAAAGCAATAATATACAATTCAAGCATGCTTGGTGATCTCAAACTAACTCTCAAGAGATCCCACCCAAAGGTAAGGAGCCAAGATGCTTATGATCCTTGAGGTAAGATGCAAATGCAATGTTATGATGCCATGAGGGATCTTAGGGCCAAAATTAGGGTCTTACAGCAGCAAGCAAAAGGCTTCTCCTACTCTCATAATTAAGCCAACTGGCCCTGCGCCATACTCTTCCAACAAGGTTGTTCCCTGTCATTATAATGATGTGGCATTGGAAGATGGGGAGGTGCCCCTACCCTCCACTTCTGTTGTGAACATTGTTGATGTCAGCGGTTTGACCCGTAGTGGTCGTGTTTTCTCGGCGCCGCCGAAACCCTAAGCTGACACCGGGAGAGCTGATACTGCTGATAGTGCTACCCGTCCGATGGAAAATTCTTCCAATTCTCTGAATCTGGAACTTGTTGTTAATAGAACTGCCGATGCTGTTAGAACTCATGTCCCTGCTGGCCAAAATGGCATGATGAAAGAGGTCTGTGATGAGATGCTAAGGCTCATCAAGAGGAGTGAGTACAATGTTGTAGATCAGCTTCTACAAACGCCTCCAAAGATATATGTGTTGTCTTTGTTAATGAATTATGAGCACACCGTGAAGCTCTGCAAAAGGTGTTGGACGTGGCGTATGTAGATCATGATGTGACAATAGAACAATTCGATAGTATTGTTGCAAACATTACTGCTTGTAACAACCTGAGTTTTTGTGATGCTGATCTCCCCAAGGAGGGAAGAGACCACAATTTGGCACTTCACATCTCCATGAGCTGCAAGGATGATGCCATGTCTAGTGTGCTAGTAGACACTGGATCATCGCTGAATGTGTTGCCAAAATCCACTCTAGAAAGATTGTCATATCAGGGGCCTCCCATGAGGCAAAGTGGAGTGATCGTCAAAGCTTTTGATGGATCGTGCAAAACTGTGATTGGAGAGGTTGAGCTCCCAGTCAAGATTGGACCAAGTGATTTCCAGATCACTTTTCAGGTCATGGATATTCACCCGTCATATAGCTGTTTGTTAGGCAGACCATGGATTCACGAGGCAGGCGCCGTGACATCCACCCTACACCAAAAGTTGAAGTTCGTAAAGAACAAAAAGTTGGTGGTGGTAGGGGGAGAGAAGGCTCTCTTGGTTAGCCATCTGTCTTCCTTTTCTTATATTGATGATGAGGACGAAGTTGGGTCGCCGTTCCAAGCTTTGTCTATTGCTGAGCCTTCTAAGAAAGGAACTTCTTCATTTGCGTCCTACAATGATGCAAAGTTTGCCATTGAGCATGGCGCAACTACTGGTTTAGGACAAATGATCAAGCTGGAAGACAATAAATCTCGGGCTGGCATAGGGTATTCTTCGGGCACTTTCAACGAGCACGGTCTGTTTCAGAGTGGTGGTTTTATCCACACAGTTGAGGACCAGGAAGTTGCTGCTGTTGTGGAGGATGATGCAGAGGAAGATTCTGGCAACTTTGTCATCCCTGGAGGGGTCTGCAATAATTGGGTCGCTGTTGATGTTCCAACAGTTGTCCATAAGTCCACGTAATGTTCATTTTTGTTTAAAAACCCTTCTCCCATGCCAAAAGGAGAAGTGATGACATTGTTGGCACATAAATACAATGATATTCGTTCAATAAATTCATGGTAAATGTTTGTTTTTCAAATTATTTTCACTTTTTGCTTTTTGCATGAAATTGGTGATCACAAAAAACCCTAAAAACAAAATAAAATCAATAGTTTCATCTGGATAATGATTTGCCTTCTTTGAATTCTAAAATCTCTTTTATATCCAAAATCATTATGCAGGTTGATCAAACCCATTGAACATAATGATCCAACACCATCTCCCAACTTTGAGTTCCCTGTATTTGAGGCCGAATAAGATGATGTTGAAGAGATTCCTAATGAGATTACCCGTCTGCTTGAGCACGAAGAGAAGATCATTCAGCCACATCTTAAGAATCTGGAAACAGTCAACTTGGGGTCTGAGGATTGTGTTCGAGAAGTGAAGATTGAGGCACTCCTAGAAGAATCTGTAAAGAAGGGGTTGATTGAGTTGCTACGAGAATATGTCGACGTCTTTGCCTGGTCATATGAAGACATGCATGGTCTAGATACTGATATCGTGCAACATTTCTTGCCTTTGAAGCCTGAGTGTGTTCCTGTAAAGTAGAAGCTTAGAAGGACTCATCCTGACATGGAAGTGAAGATCAAAGAAGAAGTTCAGAAGAAAATTGATGCGGGGTTTCTGGTGACTTCTACATATCCTCAATGGGTGGCCAATATTGTGCCCGTGCCTAAGAAAGATGGAAAAGTCTGAATGTGTGTGGACTATAGAGACTTGAATAAAGCTAGTCCGAAAGATGATTTTCCTCTACCACATATTGATATGTTGGTAGATAATACAGCTAAATTCAATGTCTTCTCATTTATGGACGGATTTTCCGGATATAATCAAATTAAAATGGCACCCGAGGATATGGAGAAGACAACATTCATCACACCTTGGGGAACATTATGTTATCGAGTGATGCCCTTCAGTTTGAAGAACGCCGGAGCTACGTATCAACGAGCTATGACTACCTTGTTTCACGATATGATGCACAAGGAGATCGAGGTATATGTTGATGATATGATTGTGAAGTTGAGAACGAAAGTGGAACATGTTGAGCACTTGTTGAAGCTTTTTCAGCATTTGAGGTAAGTATAAGCTTCGTCTGAATCCAAACAAGTGTACATTTGGAGTCCGTTCTACCAAGTTATCGGGCTTTATTGTCAGCGAGAGAGGTATTGAAGTTGATCCTGCCAAGGTCAAAGCAATACAAGAGATGCCTGCGCCCAAAACTGAGAAGCAAGTCCGAGGTTTTCTTGGCCGCTTGAATTATATTTCCAGATTTATATCTCACATGACTGCCACATGTGCGCCAATATTCAAGCTCCTCCGGAAAGATCAGCGTCATGATTGGACCGAGGATTTCCAGAAGGCCTTTGACAGTATCAAAGAATATCTGTCTGAGCCTTCGATTCTATCTCCGCATGTGGAAGGGAGACCCTTGATTATGTATTTGACTGTTCTTGAAGACTCTATGGATTGTGTCCTTGGTCAGCAAGATGAATCAGGGAAGAAAGAGTATGCTATATACTATCTGAGTAAGAAGTTCACTGATTGTGAGTCTCGATACTTAATGCTTGAGAAAACATGTTGTGCTTTGGCTTGGGCTGCTAAGCGCTTACGCCAGAATATGTTAAATCATACGACTTGGTTGATATCCAAAATGGACCCAATCAAGTATATTTTTGAGAAGCCTGCTTTAACTGGGAGGATTGCCCGTTGGCAGATGCTGTTGTCTGAGTATGATATTGAGTATTGAGCTCAGAAAGCTATTAAAGGTAATATCTTGGCTGACCACTTGGCACATCAACCAATTGAGGATTATCAGTCAGTTCAGTACGACTTCTCTGATGAGGAGATTTTGTATTTGAAAATGAAAGATTGCGATGAGCCTACGCTCGATGAATGGCCAGAGCTTGGTTCCCGATGGAGCATGGTATTTGATGGCGCTGTAAATCAATATGGAAATGGTATTGGGGCAGTGATTATTACTCCTCAGGGCACACATTTTCCTTTTACAGCAAGGCTAACTTTCAAATGCACGAATAATATGGCGGAGTGTGAGGCCTGTATTATGGGTTTAGAAGAATGTATTGATCTTAGGATCAAGCATCTTGATGTTTATGGTGATTCGGCCCTTGTTGTTAATCAGATTAAGGGTGAATGGGAGACGAATCAGCCTGGCGTCATCCCATATAGAGATTATGTGAGGAGGATTTCAATGTTCTTTATTGAGGTTGACTTCCATCATATTCCTCGAGATGAGAAACGGATGGCAGATGTGCTTGCTACACTTGCTTCGATGATTATGGTGAAATTCTGGAATGAAGTCCCCAATATTACTGTGATGCGCTTGGATAGACCAGCTCATGTATTTGCAGTAGAAGAAGTAAAATACGATAAGCCATGGTATTATGACATCAAATGTTTTCTTCAGAGTCAGATTTACCCACCTGGGGGATCTGTTAAAGATAAGAAGACTTTGAGGAGTTTGTCAGGCAGTTTCTACCTCAACGGCAATGTGCTTTATAAGAGGAATTTTGACATGGTTTTGCTCAGATGCATGGATAGACACGAAGCAGACTTGTTGATGACTGAAGTCCATGAGGGTTCATTTGGTACTCATTCCAATGGACATGCCATGGCCAAGAAGATGTTGAGAGCAGGCTACTATTGGCTGACAATGGAGTCTGACTGCTGCAAGTACGTGAAGAAATGTCATGAGTGTCAGATTTATGCGGATAAGATTCATATTCCCCTGACACTTCTGAATGTGATTTCATCACCATGGCCTTTCTCTATGTGGGGAATTGACATGATAGAGCCGAAAGCGTCCAACGGTCACAAATTTTATCTCGTAGCTATTGATTACTTCACCAAGTGGGTTGAAGCGGCATCATATGCAAATGTGACCAGGAAGGTGGTTGTGAAGTTTATCAAGAATCAACTCATATGCCGTTATGGTGTGCCAAATAAGATCATTATTGATAATGGATCTAACTTGAACAACAAGATGATGAAAGAGCTGTGTAGAGAGTTCAAGATTACACATCACAATTCTTCTCCTTATAGACCCAAGATGAATGGGACTGTTGAAGATGCTAATAAGAACATCAAGAAGATTATCCAGAAGACGGTTGTTACATACAAAGATTGGCATGAGATGCTGCCATTTGCTTTGCATGGCTATCGTACGTTTGTCCGCACTTCAATAGGGGCAACCCCTTTCTCTCTTGTTTATGGCGTGGAGGTTGTGCTCCCCGTGGAGGACGAGATCCCATCAATGAGAGTCTTGATGGATGCTAAGTTGACTGATGCTGAATGGGTTCAGAGTCGTTATGACCAACTGAATTTAATAGAAGAGAAGAGATTGACTGCCATGTGCCATGGTCAGTTATATCAGCAAAGGATGAAGAAAGCCTTTGATAAGAAGGTCAAGCCTCGTGTGTTCCGAGAAGGTGACCTTGTGCTCAAGAAAGTTTTGTCTTTCGCGTCCGATTCCAGGGGCAAGTGGACTCCAAACTATGAAGGTCCATATGTTGTTAAGAGAGCCTTTTCAGGCGGCGCTTTGATACTTACAACTATGGATGGGGAGGATTTCACTCGTCCTGTGAATTCAGATGCAGTCAAGAAATACTTCGCCTAAAATAAAAATAAAATAGCTCGCTAAGTCAGAAACCCGAGAGGGCGGCTTAGGCAAAAATGAGCGTCTTGGTGGATTGAAAACCCGAAAGGGCGATCCAAGCAAAAATTAGAGACATAAGAAATGAATATATATCCCGCTAGATTGAGTACCTCACCCTGGGGAAATCTAGGCAAAAATTAGGGATTTTTGGCAAGTAACTGCATCTTGACAAGACTTTGTTTTACAACTATCTTCTGTTAAGGAATTTCGCTCAGTCATCGTCAACTGAAGCTTCAAATACATTGGATTCAGAGTTGGTGAAGAAATGGTCATTATGTTCAATGTAGCCTTTTTCCAATATATATCACCAATTTCAAATTTGTAAAGATCCATGGAGTCTTGCCATTTGCAGACTACCATTCCATCAAATAAATTTGAGCCTTTATCCAATTCTTTGCACTCTTATTTTTTTCTGTTTAACAAATGTTTGCATGTTTTAATTAATAAATATCATTGCTTTAAATAAATAAAATTTTCATAAATTGTTTTTAAACAAAGTGAACATTCACAAAGACCAAAAAGGATAAATTGGGACATCTTCAGTGCTCTCCCAAGGACAGTATGATCTCCAAAAGGGTAAGACATTTGTTCATATTCCTAGCATATTTGTATCCTCTTCATCATCTTTCAGGTTGTCTCCGCCGTGAGCGCAGAAGAAGATTATGCATCACCAAATTCCCCAGAAAGACTGGAGCTTTGGTCCTGAGTTATTTAGAGAAGTATATCTATAACACCACCCAGAGAGTCTGGAATTTGGCCTCAGTCATCTGATTCCCCAGAGAGTCTGGAGTCTGTTCCTAATCTTCTGGCTCCCCAATGAGGTTGGATCTAGCATTTGTGTTATCAATTATATGGTTGTCATCCCTTGTGTGGATTGACCTAAAATCCCTTATAGATTGATAAATTGATATGCTATATTTTCGAGGAAATTGGTATTCCCACATTCAAATTGGAAATCCCCCGCAGATTGAGCATTGGGTTTGTAATTTATCTCTTGTGGATTCACCTACATTAATCTTCGGTAGGTTTGCCTCTTTATTCATCCTCAGCAGGCTTGTTCATCTTAGACTTCCCCAGTCTGGTCACCAGCAGGTTATCTCCAGCCAAGCGCCTACAGGTTGTTTCTAGTTCAGCCCTCAACAATTGTTCCCCAGTGGAGTTGCCTGATGAGAATCTGATTGTTGTTGCTTCCTTCTTCTTGGATAGTTTTCCCCTTAGCGGAGCGGGTGACGAAAATGTTTATTTTCCTACCCCTAGTGGAGCAGTGTTTCCCTTGTCCTCGGCAGAGTTTGTTTCTCCAGCAGTTTGAGGAATTGTGATTGGATATTGGAACTTTTTGTTTGGTGGATATTCCCCACAGAGTTTCATCTCTCTCCTTGATAATTTCCTCAGTAGAGTTGTTTCTACGACGGATCTTATCCGTGCTTAGCTTCCCCCAGCTAAAGCCTTGCCTGATTTAAGTTTGGCGTTGGAACTTCGTGGAAGATATGTTGATTCCTTCCCCAGCGGAGTGACTGGTTCTCCTTCTCCGTAGCAGAGACATTTCCTTCCGTGTTTAGAAGTGAATGTTGTTTGATGTGCTTTTGTTGGTGATTGTTCCCCACAGAATTCTATATCGTCCCCCGATAAGAACCCCCGTAGATTTTTTTTCTCCGACTAATCTTATCCTTGTCTCTGCATACTGTTGGAAGATCCCCAGCTTTGGTGATTGGGATCCCTCGCTTATTCCCAACAGCGTTCTCTAATCCTCGGTGATCCTGTGTGCTTCCCTAGCAGTAGCTTTTGTTCCCGACAGCAACTCTATTTGATCCTCAACATTGGCTTTTTATCCCCTGCAGAGATCAGTGCTTCCTGGCTTTCTCTTTTGAGATGTAGTACCGGATGTCCGTCCATCGATTCTTGGAACTGTTTGTGTTAGATATGTCTGTTTGTCAACATTAATCATACATAAACCATGCATATATGTGCATAATTATAAACATTCAGATATTCATGTTGCATTCTTTGCCATATATCTTTGTTTGTTATCTCCTGCTATTTGGTGATATATATTTCCCCAAGCAGATGTTGTGTTTGATCTCTCCATATAGAGTCAGCCCCATAGGCAGAAAGTGTATATCCTTTCTTCCATATTCCCCACTAAGTTATGTTCTCGTGGATGATTGTTATTTCAGTTTCCTCCCAAAACATGTATTGGGATGGAATTACTCCCCTGAGTTATATCCTCATTGGGTTGAGTCTTGTTTCATTGTGTCTCTCTAGTTTGTTCCTAGATTGACTACTTGTGTTATTTCCCCTGCACTTCCCCGCAGTTTAGATGAAGGATTGCTCAGTAACCAGTAATTGTCCATTTTTCCCCCGGCGGAGTTGTTGTGGCCTTCTACCCAGTAACCGGTAGTTATAAGTCCTATTTCTATGATTTTCTACCCAGTAACTGGTAGTTGTAAACCCCATTTTGTCCCCGTGCAGAGTTAACCCTTGATTTTGTTCATCCTAACCGATGACGGTTACTCTCTTCTGTGGTTTTCTGCCTAGTAACCGGTAGATGTAATCCCCTCTTTGTTGGTTATCTTTATCCAATATTCGGTATTGATATTCCTTCACCTTTTGAGTATACCACCCATTAACCGGTGATATATCTCTTGGATAATTTCTCTGATCAAGCAATGTATCCCCAGCGAGTCATCTTTCATTTACCCTTGTTTGGTAATGATTGTTTCTCCCTTTGATTGGTCATCATTTTATACCCATTAGTCGGTATCCCGATGTCCTTTCGTTCCGGGCGATTTATCCTTTATTAACCCAGTAACCGGTTGTGGATAATCTTCCATGCGAGAATGTTATCTACGTTCTGACGGTAATAGATAATATATCTCATACGCTCTTCAGTCGAAGTCTCTTTCTTCCCCAGTCAAGTAAGAATCGTATTTCCTTATGAAATTGAATCTTCATCCTGTAATCGAGTTTTCTTTTTCAACCCTCCTGTCGGATGATGAGTGTTTTGGAAAATATTCCCTAATTCACGCCTGGTTGGTCACCTATTATATGCCCAGTAACCGGTATCCTTGGTGTTCCTTCCTTTCTGCTCCCTATTATGACTTTTTGTCCCCTGTGGAGCCAGATTTTTCTGAGTTGAATATACCTTTTTAGGTCTTCCTTAGATGTTTGGATGATTGATATCTCTCACCCATATACCGGTCTTAGATATTCATTCTCCCCGAGCGTGTTGTTCTCTCACCCTTATACCGGTGATTTGATCACATGTCTCTTTGAGCTTATTACCCAGTAACCAGTAATACCTCATTTGTTCCTTCCTCAGCTGAGTCCTTTGTGGACTTTCCCAGCCTGAGTCCCTTAGTGGGTTTTCCCCCATCTGAGTCTGGATTTTTATCTGAAGTATCCTTTGTGGATAGTTTTGTTGTATTGGCATATTCCCCAATACATGCATCTTTGCGTCAGCCCGAGTCTTTTCATTGATTTATTTTCATGGAATCCCTTCGTGTCTCCATCAAGTTTTAAGCCGTGACCTGCTCACGCATTTTATCCCCTTTACTTCCCAGTAAAGTCCCTAGAGTCTCTGTCCCATTTCTGAGTGTATTACTCGTATGGACTTTCGGTTTCTCCTGATTTCTTTTATCCTTCGTGGACATATATCCCCATAGAGCATTAACTTTTGCATACATACATTTGCATCATGAGGTCTCTTAGGGACCAAAATTCGTCTCTTTGTTATTATTTAAGCCCATTATACCTCGTCGAGACGAAGATTTTAACCTTCATATCTCCGGCTAGAATGACCTTAAATAGAGGCATCTGTAAGACCCTAATTTTGACCCTAAGATCCCTCATGGCATCATATCATTGCACTTTGCATTTGCCTCAAGGATCATAGCATCTTGGCTCTTTACCCTAGGGGGGGACTTGTGTGAGTTGGTCTGAGACCACCAAGCATGTTTGAATTGTATATTATTGCTTTTCTTATTTTGTTTACTAACCAAAATCACAAAAATATGTCACTAACATCTTTTGTTTTGTAGCTTGAGCAATCATAAGATCCAAGGCTCCTAGGAGGCCCGTATGCATTGATATGGCCAGATGAAGTTGAAAGCAAGCATGACAATGGTTCCCAAAGCTCTCATTCATCATATATGCATCCCAAGTATCTTAATTTGTCAATTTGATCAAATCAAACCAAAGGGCTTGAGGATTGTTTCCCAAGGAAACCCTAATTCAACTATACATTGATTGTGCCTTGCTCATGAAGCAACCTCAACCCATGATCAAATATAATCAAGGTAAGTTCTTTAATTCATCATTTTATGAATATATGAGCCTATTTGAGGCCCCTCAGTCATTCATTCATTAATATTTGAAGTTTGGCATCTGACTATTTTGAAATCCACTGAGACCTAACTTTTGATATGTTTGTCAAATGGAGATGACCCCAAGAGAAAATATGTTCTTAATAACCATATTAACAACTTTCATCTTCATCAAAAAGTTTATTTGAAGCTTGGAAGGTCATCATTCATTTCAAAACATTATAGGTCATTTTGACTGAAACCCTAATTTTGGGTCAATTTCCCAAGGACATAACTCATTCATTTTTCATGATTTTTATATGGGATCAAATGCATTGGAAATTTTAAGATGTATAATTAATTTTTTATGTTGAACAAATTTTCATAATCCTAAAATAAACATATGTGATAATACAAAACATTATAGGTCACTTTGGACCAAAGTCATTGAAATATGAAGAAGTCTAACTTCAAGTGCTCATAACTTTCTCATAAAAACTCCAAATGATGCAAAATTTGAGTCCAAATTGATTTTATTGAAAATATCTACAACTTTTATGTTGAAGGTTTTGTCATTTGAGGCTTGAATCATTGAAAAAGAGGGGCTTGAAGTTGGTCCATTTTGGCAAAATTCACATATGCATGTTTTGTACATTGGACTTTATGATCAGTTTTCATTAATTTCCCAACTCGAAATGGATTTGTGTTCAACATAACAATTGTTTCGCATGTCAAGACCTTTCCAACCATTACCCACAAGGCCATGTTGCATTTTTGTAAGAGGTATTTTCGAAGAGGAGAAAGTTTGGGTGCAATTATGGAAACATTGTTAAAACATCATGCACACTCCAATTCAATTACATGTACACATCCGTTTCAGCTCAATTACATTTCAGCATGCCAAATCAATTGCATTTGGGCCTCCCATGCGCCTGTACAGGCCCATGCATGGAGGCCCTTATCACACATGCACATGAAATTCTCATGCCTTGCATCAGCTTCCACTATAAATAAGCATGCTCAGCTTCATCAATGATCAACCTTAAGGCGCCTTATATGCTGCAGAACTCAACCCAAACCTCACTGAAAAGGAATTTTGCTCTTTCACTTCAATTTTTTCAGATCCAATTTTCAACTTCCTTGGTTGACTATTGGACTCTAATTCCTTAGCCTTGCCCTATTTCCATCTCAAGAATAAGCTGCTATCATGAATTGGAAGAGATCGTGCTTCATAGATCTGCATTTCAAAGGTTGATGTTCATACTTTTTTCAATCGAAACTCACTGATTCTTCCTCATTTCTTGTGGTTATTGGCTCCTCTGAAGTCCTTTCATAAGAGGCAATTGAATTGTGTATTTAATTTTGTAAATCCATCAAGTTCAGTTTGAACTCCATTATTTTCCATCTATGATTTCTCTTCCTATGAGGATCTAGAGTGAAAATCAATGGCACAGGGGTGATGTACATCACCCCAGCTTTCCAATGATATGAGGATCGCTCATTATTGTTAAGATTTTTGGACCTGCAACTTTGGTCGGAATTACCATACTCGCCGGAGAAGACGGTGGTGTACACCACCGTCCCTTTGCCAGATCACAACTAAGCCGTTGATTATGATTTCCAGTTTGAATCATGGCCCTCAGATGTTATGACTTTTTTTAATTCGATGTGTGTCTCGTTTGATTGGAGCTTATGGTGAGGGCGCGCATGAGGACCTTTGGATCTTCCACGTTATTTAATGAAACAGATCCTACGCGCCAGGATTTTTGTTATTTCTGATTTAATTCATTTTATTTTCTTAATTCCATTTTATTTCAAAAATTCATAACTCTTTCATTTTAATTCCAAAAAATATGGGACCAATTGCATTATTTCCCTTTTTAATTCTAGTTTCTGAAAATGATTTTTAATATTTTTTATTTTGTCATTTGATATTTTTTTGTGAATTTTCTCTTTTCTGGTTATTTTTAATTCATTTTAAATAGTTTCCAATATTCAAAAAATTGAAAAATATTTTCTTAACCTCTTTGAATGATGATGAATCTATGAAAAATATTTTTACCAATTTATTAATTGATTAGAGATTTATTTGAGATTTTAGTTCAATTAGTTTATTTTTTATTCATTTTTAATTGTTTAAAAAATAGTTTATGGTTTCTAAAAATGCTGAAAAATTTTGTCAAACTTTGTTTGACCTTGTTGAACTTAGGATGATCCATTTGGACTTTTCAAAGTTAATTTGAAATGAATTTGAAGTTTGACCTTTAATTGTTTATTTTAATTCAAGTATTATTTTAATTCTCAAAAATACCAAAAATATTTTATTTGTTTCTTGACTTCTAAGTTTCATTTTGCTTCTGTTTACCATTGATTGACTTTGATTCTATTCATGTTTGATCAATGTGTGTTGGATATCTCATTTGAATTTCAATTCATGTACATTCTTATTCATCTTCTTCTTCATCTTTTTCTTTTTGATCAATGAGTTAAAGATTGGTGGTTAACCTTGACATATGGGAGGCTTAACCTTCCTTGATTCAAATCTAATTCATCTTGATCAAAGATCAAATGAATGACTTTGCATTAAGGATAGGTTGCTTTTTGGTCAAGCAAAAAACCTAAATCAATACAATATCATTCTTCTTTTCTTTTGGCATGGCAAGTTGTAGGAGCTTAGCTTACTAGTCATGGTCTCTAACTTGTGTTTGTTGCCTATAGTTTTTTTGACCGGCCTCAAATAGGTGTGACTACTACATTAGTCCACTTACGATTGCTTAACATAGCGCTAAATTGCCTTATGGCACACTAACACTAACCAAAGACCATTAACTTTTAATTCAAGTCATTTAATTCTTGTAATTTACATTAATGCAATTTAATTTCTTGTTCATTATTCATTTGTTTTTTCCCTTTGCTCACTTGAGCTCATATTTATGTTAATGCAATTTGCCTTTTGCTCACTTGAGCACATAATTGTGTACATACTATTGTGCTTGTGTTGTTTTTGATTGTGTGAACCAAATGCAAATGGACAAAAGGACTTAGATTTTAGGACATTCCCTATGCTAATGGAGTCAAAGAGCAACTAGGCCTCATGCCTTTAGAATGCTATAAAAGAAGAAAAATGACAAAGAGCAACTAGGCCTCATGCCTTTAGAATGCTTAATCTTGAAGAGGACTTTGAAAGGACCAAATTATAAACTCACTCTTGTCCATTCTTTCTATTGCATTGTGGAACTTTTTGATGTGTGTGTTCTTATGTGCTAGGGATCCCAAACTTGCCAAGTAGAAGAACCATTGTCATGAGCATCCAAAGTGAGAGATACAAAAGCCATTGGAAGATTCCTAGGAGCTTGATTGATTGTGTGCTTGATTGCTTGAGTTATTTTATTATTGCTTGCTATTCCAAAAGAAAGGGAACAACTTGGATCATCACTATGATCTCAAGAAGGGAACTCCAATGTGGTTTTATTCTTCCTCCTTCATCTTTGCATGTTTAGGATCTTAGCAATTCTTCTTCTTCCCTCCATTCTAACCCAAGCCAAACTTTTGTGCAAACATTAACATTGCTTTTCAAAAATTAGAAACCTAAGCACTATGCTTTTGATTTTTCAAACTTCTTTTCATAACACTTATTTTGAATTGAATCCTAAGTCAACTTTGACCTTTTTGTGAATATTTTTCATTGGTAAATACAACTCACTCAATTGTTTTGTGGTTTCAAATGGCCACTTTTTGCCAAATCTTTTTATAAACATTAGCTATTAGGTTTGAGTTATCCTTGAGGTTGATATAATACTCACTTATATCCTTAGTGATGGACAATAAGTCTTCCATGCTTATTATAGGGTTAACCCCTCACTAGCATGTTGAAGCTCTCCTCACATGGTGGATTTGTGGTTTTTAGGTTAAGTTTTCTCCCTTTGATAACAAAATACCTTAAGGCTTTTGACCAATCAATTCACCAACTTGTTTTTATATTTTTTACCCCGAACTACGAGGTTTTGATCCTAATCTTTTTTAAGATGGTACGTAGGCAATGGGTTTATCCATTCAAACACAAAATTGTAAATAATTTGTACATTCTTCTCTCATCTTCCCCAATCATGTTTGCACAAATAAATTTTCACAAATACCAACCTACCTTACAACAATTGTGAAAAGGGCTCCCTTAGAGTACTAAGGATGTTTTGGGTGCTTAAAACCTTCTCATTGCATAACCAACCCCCTTACCCAGATCTCTGACATTTTTATTAGTTTTTGATTTGATAAAACTTCTCGGTTTTTGTTCGCTTTCTAACCTTTCCTTTGGATAAATAGAAGTGCGGTGGCGACTCGAATTGTATGATTTACTTTTGATTTAGTTAATAAATCTAAAGGTAACGAATACCCCGCTACATGGTGTTCCATATATGACTAGGATATTCTTCTTGAAGAATTTCTAAATATTGGTGGTTGTTGTAACGCCCCTAATTTATTTAATTGTTTTTATTTAATTATAGCATTGTATGAATTGTTTGATAATTTATTTATGTAATGTTGGTGTATTTTTTGGTGTTTTATGATGTTTTAGAGTATTCAAGGGTATTTTAATAATTTAATAATTATTAAAATGTTTTGGGGAGAGTGGTAGATTTTATTTAATCATTTAAAATAACGATTATAATTATTTGAGTTTTATAATTATTATTATTTAAGTATTCAATTAAGCATCACGCCTTTAATATTTAAATAAAATATTTATTTGATTTTAAAAGGGTAATATATTTTAATTAATTATTACTATAAATCTCAAATAATTATTATCGTTATTTTAAATAATTAAATAAAATCTACCGCTCTTAACCAAATATTTTAATAATGATTAAATTATTAAAATACCCTCGAATACTCTAAAACATCATAAAATGCCCAAAAACACACCAACATCACATAAATAAATTATGAAATAATTCATAAAATGTTATAATTCAATAAAATAAATTAAATAAATTAGGGGCGTTACAACTCTACCCCCAATTAAAAAGATTTTTGCCCTCGAAAATTACATGGCGAAAACAACTCTGAGTAGGAATCCTTCATCCTGCTCTCTAGCGCCCAAGTCATGCTACCTCCAGCAGGTCTTCCTGAAATGACCTTCACTAGATTAATCTATTTTCCTTGCAATTGTTTAACCTCTCGATCCACGGTCCAAACAGGAGCTGCTTCAATAGTCAGGTTGTCACGAACATGCACGTCGTCCATCTAGATTACGTATGAAGGATCATGAACATACTTTCGAAATTGCAACACATGGAAAACATCACGCACGTTCAAAAGAGACGGGGTAAGGCCACACGATAAGTAACTGGTCTAATCCTCTTAGTAAGTCGATACAATCCAATAAAGTGAGGAGTGAGCTTCTTAGACTTTAGGGCTCTTCCAACACCATTCACTAGAGTGACTCTTAGAAAAGTGTGATCGCCATCCTGAAATTCAAGATCCTTTCTTCGCTTGTCATGGTGACTCTTCTGCCTCCCAAGGTCGAATTCTTACAACATACATTTCCCAATGACAAATTCGCAAAAGTTATGCTTTTCCTCATGAAATTCTGGTATCAGATATAAGATGTTGAAGGTAATGTCACGACACTAATATTTGTTAACACACAATGGATAAAAAAAATACAGAATGGTAAAGCGAATAACACAAGCAATTGTTAACCCAGTTCGGTGAAACTCACCTACGTTTGGGGGCTACCAAGCCAGGAAGGAAATTCACTAAAATAGAATTAGTTCAAAGACTCTCCGTACACTTCAACAAGTTACAGTCTTTCTCACCTAATCTCTACCCGTGCAATTTCTACCTAAGCACTCTTAGATATGAGAACCCACTCACTTCCCTACAATCACACACCAGTGATTTTAAACAACAATCCCTTGTGAAAAGAAGATACTTTTCAATTACACACTCTTGATTTTACTTCACAGTTTCAATCAAGAAGACACACTCTTGATCTTGCTTCACAGTTTTGATCAAGAAGACACACACTCTTGGTTAACAGCTTTAGAGTGACAAATTACAACCACAAATCAGTCCAATTCAATCATCAATGGATGACTTGAATGACCTACAAGTCTTACGACTAAACAGACACAAACCCTAGCTCTCTCTATGTATTTCGCTCAGTCTTGGTTGTGTGTTCAAACAGGTTTTCTAAGTCCCTTTTTATAGAAGCATCCAGCTGGGCTTGGACATCTTGAAAACCCTAAATCTATTTTCCAATCAAATCTTTTTATAACAGCTATTTAGATCTCCTTGGAAAATAAGTAAATCTGGTTGTAATCCATGATTGAATGCGCCAGCTAGCCATATCATCAATCATCCAAAGATTGCCATTAATTGTGCAATCACAAAACACCAGACATTCATACTGAATGTTCTGTGTATAGGATGTCATGACATCGGGTCTGACATCCTGGAAAAATCCTGCGTAATCCAATAATTCCTTTTATAACTTCCAGCAGGTACAGCCATATCAGATGCCATGACATTGTGTATGTCATCTGAAACAATCCTGCATGAACATGTCTTTCATTTAAGCTCCAGCAGGTACATCCAATATCAGAAGCCTTAGCATTGTAAGTGGCATTCTGAAACAATCCTGCATGCACATGTTCTTGAACTCCAGCAGGTACATAGGATATCTCATGTTAAGACATCACACATGACATCTTGTGAACACTCTTTGTTTTATCAAAATTGCTGCCAACACTTAGAATCAGCAAACTCCCCCTTTGGAAAATTTTGGCTAAAACATATATCTGTCCTTTTTGTTCACAAGGTAAACTATCAGCAGTTAAACAACATAACAGTAGGTTAATCAGCAGCAGAAGCAAAACAATTACTAGCTATGGCTATTAGTAATACACACATGCACAAGGGTACATCTCCTCCCCCTAAATTTGTGCAACAATCAGAATTACTAGTTTATGGATGCAACTAGTAAGACACACAAATGCACAATGCACAAGGGTACTTCTTCTCCCCCTAAATCTGTGCATTCATCAAATAACAGCTATTGTAACTCCAGCACCTGTACCAGCCAGAATGTCATTCTGACATCTGCTTCAACATCAACACTTGTGCACCATATCAGACATCCTCTTTGACATCTATAACAACTGTAAACAGAACAACATTCTGTTTTAGCACCTGTGCACTTCTTTCAATAATAGTTGTCCTTCTGTCCAGCCACATACAACTTCCACAACAGCTTTCATAACAGCACTTCTCCCCTTTTTTTATCAAAATTGACCAAAGGTGACCAATTAGACAAAATAAATGTCTATTAGCCTAGCAGAGAATGTTAGATCAGATGTTATAACATTAAGCATGTTAAAACAAAATATTCAGGAAGTACACACCATCATTAAACACAGCTGTGATAGCTGGAATAATGAACAAATCCAAGGAACTCATTAAAAGCCCTAAATATTACATAACAGGCATCAATAAGGACTGCCACAAAATACATAATAAAAAAAAACAATCAAGACAACAGCCTTCCAAACAGCAGCCCAACTTCCACCACACCTCCCAGTCTTCAATTCAGGCAGGAACCATTAATCAGAAGAAGAAGTATCACCTTCACCTTCATCTTCATCTTCAGAGCTTCCAGAGCTGCCACTGGATTGTGCTTTTCCATCTGAATCCTTACCAGCCTTCTCTAACTCCTCTTTTTCCAGCGTACAAATAAGAGCTTCCAAAGCTTCTTTTCTTGCCTTGGCCACCTTCATACCCTTCTCCAATTCCTTGCAGGTATCTTTCAATTGATCAATTAGGCTTCCTTGAGATGCAGGCTCTCTTCTGTCAGATGTCATAACAACATCATTTATATGACTTCCCTCAAACAACTTATAATGAATGGATAGAGGGGTTTTTCTTCTGCTTGGCATGTCATTTGTATTGAGTATGCCTGGTTGTTGGCTCAGGATAATGCCACACATAAGGGAAGGGAAAGCAATAGGTAACTTCACAACATTTGTAGAAGCATGTCTGATGGTTTGATCAAATATAAATTTGCCAAAATCATAGTTTATCTTGGTTCCAACAGCATGAATGATTCTTCCAAGGACAATGGAGATGGTAGAGACATGATTAGTAGGTACCCAATTTGCTGAACCAATCTTGTGCAGAATGGCATATTTAACAGTGAGCTTACTAGCTGATAGGTGTTTCCTACTAGGCCATTCCTTAACTTGGCCAGCTGTAATAATTCTACAGACCTCATTGTTTGTGGTCTCTAGATCTACTCCTCCATCAGTTCCTCTCCCTAGGAACTTGTTGATGATGGTAAGAGAAAGTTTCACACACTTACCCCTTACAAAAACTTTGCAGACCTCCCTGCTGCTTCTTTCATAAATCTCCTCAGGGATGTTCACAATCAATTCTTTGACCAACCCCTCATAGCACTGAGGCAGAGCAGTCACAGTTTTCATAAGACCAGTTGCCTTAATTAACTCCATGACTTCTTTTACTTGACTTGCCTCTTTTCCCAATTCTCTTTCAACTGCCACCCTCCTTTGAGTCACAAACTTCCATTTGGCAGCACCATCTTCTACGTGAAAAGAGATATTGTCAAGATGAACAGCAGCCACTTTGTTTGGAGACTTCTTTACAGACTTCCTTTTAACAGGGGGGATGTCTGAGACATCGTATTCGACATCCTCATCAGATTCAGAACTCTCATTTTCTTTCCTCTTCCTGACCTCTACTTTACTCCAAGACTTGGAGGGACCTATACCAGCAACCTTTTTCTCTTTCCTATCTGTCCTTATCTCAACCATACTCTTCCTCTTTCTTAGTTTATTAGCTACTCTTGTTTTCACAAGATTGACCAACGTGTCATCTTCTTCCTCAGACCTTTCTTCCTCAATATCCTGAGCAGTATCAGGAGAATTTTCAGGAGTGTTACCTTGCTTAGCTCCAGCCATGGAAGGGGAGCCTGGGACGTCACCTGGTATCATACGCAGAGGAGTCACGTCCATCAAATCTTCATCTAAGAATTCCATGGAGGAAGTTCTTGTATGAAAGGGTTTTGTTGATGGATGTTGAGACATGTTATTGAACTTCTGAGAAGAGTTTCTTTGCCCTAGCAGAGGTTCTCTGAGTAGATTGATGAAGATGGAAAGAATTGTGTTCAGGCAGAGCGTGCTAATGAAATAGATACTATTTCCAATACTAGGAGATGATTCATTATTAATGTGGCTTTTTCTTTTCATTGGGCAGACAATATTTTTGTTACCTTTTCCACTCCATATTAATTGCCATATTTTCTCAAGAAACCAAGCCCCTAATTTCCCCCTTTCATATTTCAGTTGGACATCATACAAATCCCTTGCAGTCTTGTTGGTTAGTTACATTTCATGTTGTAGAACTATGAGTTTGTTTTCCACATATTTTTTAAATGAGTGATGGAAGCAAATAATGTACTTGGTCCAGCTGTGCTGAATATGATCTTTGGCCATAGGTGTACCATACAGGTTGTCATAATATAATGTCAAAGCATCGAGTGTGACATTGTATATAATTATCGGTAGTTTCATCCAACCTGGTTGAGAATTGTTGCTTTCATCTGATATCTTTTCTATCTCAATTTTCCTTGCACACATAGTCCCTTGTGTCTCAGTTCCAGCAAAGCTCTTACTAACTTCAGACTGTATACCACCAGTCATATGTTCCCCTTTTTCAGGTGTTTGGGACATCATGACCTTCTCTTCCATGAGGTTAGGTCTTAGCTTTTGGTGTAACATCCTTCTCTGCCATTTTTCATTTCCCTTGAAGGTTCTTCTCGCAATTGTACTCATCTTAGAGGGGTCATCCATTTGAGAGCTCCACATGTAGCAGTGGTTTTTGGTCCTGATTCCTTTCATAATCACTTCACTGTTTTTGTTAACAATCAGACATTCAGTTTTAGTGAAGATGATATTCAGACCTTGATCCCCTAGCTGACTGATGCTTATCATATTTGAAGTCAAGCCCTTGACCAGTAGAATATTGTCAAGTTTAGGAGCTCCAGGACACTCAAGCTTGCCTATCCCCTTTATTTCACCTTTTGCTCCATCACCAAAGGTTACATAGCTTAAGTCATGAGGGTGAAGATAAGTTATCAAGTCTGAGTTTCCAGTCATGTGTCTAGAACATCCACTATCAAAATACCACTCTTCTTTGTGAGTTATTAGACTTGTAACATTAGTCTTAGGAACCCATTGCTTCTTGTTGATAGGCTTGTGCTATTTGGGTCTGGGTTGATAGTGAGTCTGTTGATGAACAGGGGTAGGGTAACCATACAGCTTATAGCAGAAGGGCCTTGAGTGTCCAAATTTCCCACAGTAATGACATCTCCATCTTTGGTGTTTGCCTTTCTGCTATTTTCTCTTCTGATGATGTGACATATGATGTGACATCTTAGGACTGCTCTTACTATTGCTGCATTTAGTTTTAGCTTGAGGTTTGCAACCAGTGTAACTACTTTCAGCCTTAGATTTATGGTACCCTATTCCAGATTTGGCTCCTGTGACTAGTCCAGTTTGGAAAATCTTGTCTAAGGAGTCAGATCCATTGTTTAGCATCCTTACATACTTGGTTGTCTCTTCTAGTTTTGAGTTTAAGAGCATGACTTTAGTTTTTAGCTTGACTATGGTTTCCACATGTTCTCCCTTTTCCTTCTCCAGTTGTACTATTTTCTGGCTCTCAACTTGTTGACTTTCATCTAGCTTGACCTTCAGAGCCACAACTTCTGTTTTCAATTTGGAGATGGTTTCCAAGTATTCTACCTTCTCATTTTCAAGTTGAGTTATTTCTTTCTTCTGGTTTAAAACCTGCTTGCTCAGCTCTACACTTTTATGACACAACTCTCTGTAGGTAGAGGCGAATTCCTCAAAGGTTACTTCACCATCACTTGAGTCTTCATCAGATCCCCATCTTCCTGTCAAAGTAGTCACAAGATTTGCAGCCTTCTCTGTATCACTCTCATCTGACCAGGTGGCAGCAAGACTCATCTTCTGCTTCTTGAGGTAGGTTCCACATTCTGTTCTAATGTGTCCATACCCATCACATTCATAGCACTTTACTTCTTTTCCTTCTTTGGGCTTCTCCTCTGACCTTACTCTTCTTCCGTTGCTGATGTCAGATGAGATGTTCTTGACATTTGCCTTGGATCTTACATCCATTTTCTTTAACAATCTGTTAAACTGTCTCCCCAGCATTGCAACTTCATTGGCCCATTCTTTATCCATATCTTGACTGTTTTCCTCTTCTGTGTTGGATATGAAGGCAATGCTCTTGGTTTTCTTTTCAGTTCCATCATTCAATCCCATCTCAAAGGTTTGGAGGGAACCAATTAGTTCATCTACCCTCATGTTGGAGATGTCTTGAGACTCTTCTATGGCAGTCACCTTCATTGCAAATCTCTTAGGAAGTGACCTGAGTATTTTTCTTACCAACTTTTCATCTGTCATCTTCTCTCCCAGGGCTCCTGAAGTATTAGCAATCTCAAGGATACTCATGTGAAATTCATGAATGTTTTCATCTTCTTTCATCCTTAAGTTTTCAAACTTGGAGGTGAGCAGCTGAAGTCTAGACATCTTTACCCTAGAGGTGCCTTCATGAGTGTTCTTGAGAATGTCCCAAGCATCTTTGGCCACTTCACAATTATTTACCAACCTGAAAATATTCTTGTCTACCCCATTGAATATTGCATTCAAGGCTTTAGAGTTTCCAAGAGCAAGATCATCCTCCTCCTTGGACCATTGTTCTTCAGGCTTCTTCTCAATGGTGGCTTCTCCTTCTTTAGACATGACAGGATGCACCCATCCTGTTAGCACAGCTTTCCAAGCCTTGTTATCAAGGGATTTCAGAAACGCTACCATTCTAGGTTTCCAATAGTCATAGTTAGAACCATCCAAAATTGGTGGCCTATGAACAGATCCTCCATCTCTCTCCATTGTACCAGAAAGTATTGCCCCTAGATCTCACCCAGAACCAGAGCAGGATGCCTGCTCTGATACCAATTGAAATTCTGGTATCAGATATAAGATGTCGAAGGTAATGTCACGACACTAATATCTGTTAACACACAATGGATAAAAAAAATACAGAATGGTAAAGCGAATAACACAAGCAATTGTTAACCCAGTTCGGTGCAACTCACCTACGTCTGGGGGCTACCAAGCCAGGAAGGAAATTCACTAAAATAGAATTAGTTCAAAGACTCTCCGTATACTTCAACAAGTTACAGTCTTTCTCACCTAATCTCTACCCGTGCAATTTCTACCTAAGCACTCTTAGATATGAGAACCCACTCACTTCCTTACAATCACAAACCAGTGATTTTAAACAACAATCCCTTGTGAAAAGAATATGCTTTTCAATTACACACTCTTGATTTTACTTCACAGTTTCAATCAAGAAGACACACACTTGATCTTGCTTCACAGCTTTGATCAAGAAGACACACACTCTTGCTTAACAGCTTTAGAGTGACAAATTACAACCACAAATCAGTCCAATTCAATCATCAATGGATGACTTGAATGACCTACAAGTCTTACGACTAAACAGACACAAACCCTAGCTCTCTCTATGTATTTCGCTCAGTCTTGGTTGTGTGTTCAAACAGGTTTTCTAAGTCCCTTTTTATAGAAGCATCCAGCTGGGCTTGGACATCTTGAAAACCCTAAATCTATTTTCCAATCAAATCTTTTTATAACAGTTGTTTAGATCTCCTTGGAAAATAAGTAAATCTGGTTGTAATCCATGATTGAATGCGCCAGCTAGCCATATCTTCAATCATCCAAAGATTGCCATTAATTGTGCAATCACAAAACACCAGACATTCATACTAAATGTTCTGTGTACAGGATGTCATGACATCGGGTCTAACATCCTGGAAAAATCCTGCATAATCCAATAATCCTTTTATAACTTCCAGCAGGTACAGCCATATCAGATGCCATGACATTGTGTATGTCATCTGAAACAATCCTGCATGAACATGTCTTTCATTTAAGCTCCAGCAGGTACATCCAATATCAGAAGCCTTAGAATTGTAAGTGGCATTCTGAAACAATCTTGCATGCACATGTTCTTGAACTCCAGCAGGTACATAGGATATCTCATGTTAAGGCATCAGACATGACATCTTGTGAACACTCTTTGTTTTACCAAAATTGTTGCCAACACTTAGAATCAACACCTCAAAAGATTAATTTTAGAGTTTTGAGATTTTCCCCAAAAGGGATTACGGTGAACAGAACGATGAAAAAGGACAAAGATTGATCAAATGGGATTATCCCTATAAACACTTGTGGGATATTATCATCTAGAAATGACCAAAAGAATTTTGGGAAAACCCTATTTCATATTATACTCTGATTTAACATCAAAATTGAATTTTATTAACAAATTAGAAAAAACAATTTTATCGATACAAAAATCATATTGATCACCAAAAGTGACCAAATGGGATTATCCTATTTGGGCACAGATCATAACAACGATCGACTCCTAAAAACCAAAATTTTAATATAAAATATATTATTCATACAATATGTGACCAAAGGGGTTAGGTCAAACCCCATATGGTCAGAGCAAATCAGCATAGTAAAATACTTGTTTGTAGATTCGATACATTTCACAGAGATAAAAATAACAATAACCCAGCGTTGATGAGGGTAAGGGAACCATCATCATTCTGCTCCTTAAAACCTACCCTATAGTAAGCAATATCCCCCCTTACCTTATCGATTGGGCTTTCAAGGTCGTGATGTTCCTCCCTCTCCAAATCGCTGCCTCACGATCGCTCCCAAAATGGTCTTAGATACGTCGTTTAGAGATATGCCTCAAAACTTAATTTTTACTCTAACTCCCTTACGATACGATATATATTAGGTTTAATCCAACATTAAGACTAATTCTCAAATATTTAATCCCAAACAAAATATTTATTATTATTATCGTTATTTTAAATAATTAAATAAAATCTACCGCTCTCCCCCAAATATTTTAATCATTATTAAATTATTAAAATACTCTCGAATACTCTAAAACATCATAAAACACCCAAAAACACACAAACATCACATAAATAAATTATGAAATAATTCATAAAATGCTATAATTAAATAAAAACAATTAAATAAATTAGGGGTGTTACAATTGTGATCTTTGATAGCGCCTTAACTTTGATCCACTTGGTGAAATAATCCACTGCCACTATGATTAACTTTAACTGCCCTGGAGCCAATGGAGAGGGACCAAAAGTTATCAATCCCCCACTAGGAGAATGGCCTTGGTGCAGTTAAATTATTGAGTTTGAATAGATGGGTGATATGAAAATCTATGTTTTTCTGGAACCTTTCACATTCCATCACATATTCCTTGGTATATTGGACCATTCAAGGTCACTAATATCCCACTATGATGACTTTCTAAGTTAAGGATATACCGTCGTGGACTTTGTTGAGGGTGTATAATGAAAGTGTGAAAAACACAAGAAAGGGGAGGTTTGAATTGGGTTTTACAAAACAAAAGATTTTTACCAACTCAAGAACACCACTTAAAAGTTAATAACAAAGAGTTGAAAACACAAGTATTTTTATCCTGGTTTGCTTGAAACTCAAAGTTACTCCAGTCCACTCGCCAAGGTGATTTTGCCTTATACACAAGGAATTAATTCACTATAATCAACAGATTACAATAATCACAAAGAATAGTCTTCTTTATCTTCTCAAGGATCCGACTATACCCTAGTCTCCTTAAGGACTCACAAAGAGTAACCTTCTTTGTCTTCTCAAGGATCTGATTATACCCTAGTCTCCTTAAGGAATCAAAGAAACAGTTTGAAATATATTTTATGTGTTACAAGTTGCTTCTATACAAGCATATTTTACACAAATGATAAACAATTACTTAAAGAAACAAAGAATGATAGCTTTTCAAAGTTTAGTAGCACTTTTGTATATTTCTTCGTCGTTACCTTATTTTTCTTCAAGTCGCCAAGTCTTACTTATATATCATAAGAAGAAGACCGTTGGAGGGAAAATGGGGAAACCTCATAGAACGACTGTCCACTTTTGGATGGTGAAAGGAGTGATATTGAGTATTGTCATTCTCCCATAAAATCAGTGATAGGTGTGATGTATAGTATTGTCCTTTGCCCATGAAATCAAGGATATTTAATTTGTACTATGTACTATTTGATCACGTACCCATTTGATCTTATCTTTAAGTTCATTGACTCATGATGAGAGTTGATGAAGTATGAAATGAAGAAACATAAAGTTGGATTCAGTAACTTCAGAATCTTGAGTCAGAACCTTGACAGCGTTAGTAGTCTAGCTTGAGATCTTCAGTAACTTCAGAATCTTCGGAGTCTTCATAATCTACAGTCAGAACTTTGATAACCTCAATCGTCTAGCTTGAGATCTTCAAAATCTTCATCTACGTAACACAACTTCAGAAGCTTGTCATACTTCAGAAGCTTGGTGATCAGAGTCACATCCAAAAGCACGAACTGAGAGAATGTTGCAGCAGCAACATAACATTTCCTCAGAAGCTTCTCGAGAGTGAATCAACACAGAAGCGGAAAGATTAGTGCAACAGCTACTTTGAACATCTTTCATAACTTCTTATGACTGGCGCAGAAACGGATTTGGAACTCATCATTCAGAAACTGGTGAGGTTGCACGTCATATACTCAGAACCAGAACTGCTTGTTAAAGCTACACAATAACAAACCATTAGTGTACCAAAACTATGAAGGTGAGAAAAAACAAGAAAGGGGGGGTTTGAATTGTTTTGAAAAATAAGCGCTTTTCAAAATGAAAATCACACGAGGATTTTATACTGGTTCGCTTATAACACAAAGCTACTCCAGTCCACCCGGCCGAGGTGATTTCGCCTTCAACAAGGACTTAATCCACTAATCTTGAAAGATTACAAACAACGTCTAAGAGAAAAATCTCTTAGTCCTCTCAAGTATACAGACTACACAGAGTCACTTGAGGATGTAGCACCTCAAATTTGCACCTACATTTTGTACATACATTTTCATCATTAGTTCATTAACATAATATAGTCCACTGCATAACATTGCATTGTCCATTTGCCCAAGTGCAAGTTCAGCTGACAAGTTAGGTCAAACTGGTCAAGAGATCAGTCAATCAAGCAAGCAAGTGCAATTTTCATTGAGCCAAGGCCCTAGGGTTGGTCCAACATGTTAACATGACCTAGGGGTCCTTTTGAAGTGTTTTGGTCAAGGTTTGATTGCTCAGAAGTCATCAGTCATGGCTCAGTTCACCATAAACCCTAAAAAGTCAACTGTTGGTCAACTGTGCGTTTGATCAGGGATTTGAAGGTGGGAATTGGTTTGAGAGGTCTCATTCATGTCCATATAGGCCTCATATAACATGTCAAACACCATCATGGAAGAATTTGAAGCCAGACAAGAAATTTCCAAAAATAGAAAGTTGACCTGTAATTGGAGTTTGCCAAAAATGGAAAGTCTTGATCCTCAAACTTACATCATGATACAAGCTTCAAATGAATTTTTGCCCAACATGAAAGTTGAAGATCTTGTTTTCCCATTTCCAAAAAGTCCAAGAACACTCAATTCCCATGTATGGTTGGCAAGTTATGATCAAATCATTTTCAGAAATTTTTGAACTTCAAAAGGCCATATCTCTCAAACCATTTGGCCAAATTGGGTGGGGTTTTTTGCAACAAGTCACATTTGATCCCCTCTTTCCAAATATGTAACCATCATTCACCAAAACATCATAGATCAAAATGGCATTTTTGGATTGGCTTTGAATTATTTCAAGTGTGGTACAAAAATGAATTTTTGAAATAACCATTTTTAATCAATTGTGCCAATTGGGAATGTTCAGGAATGATATTTGAAACATGTTTTTAAGCCCAATTCGAGCTGCAGCCATCATACACCTCACCACTTAAGTGAAATTGGCAAAATTAGCAAAAGAGGTCATTTTACAAATTTGGATTACCACCTTGCTAAACACACTTAACCAATCATAAACAGAAGTATAATAGCTCATTTTCTGCTCATTTGAAACCCTAGCAGCCAACATACAAGACAGAAAAATCTCACTCTCTCAAATTGGACATTTTTGCATTTTTGAACTTTGCTCTGAAAACTTGAAAAGCACACGAGCTGGCTGTTGTTGCTTCATCATCTACCATCATCTTTGAGTCCATTCCAACCTTTAATCTCCAACTGTAAAGCCATTCCACGACTGTTTTCTCCAAGCACTCATCAATGGCAGGCTGGGATTGAAGTAAAACCAAGCACTCTCGAGCTAAATTTCTTCACTCATCCATCATTGGGAAGCTTGGTATGCAACTGTTTTGAGCCAATACTACCAAATCCTCACTGCTTCAACATTTTCTTTAAGAACAAGTAAGAATTCGACCTCCTTTTTTCTCTAAATCGTGCTATGCATTAGGTAGGTCTCCTTGCCCTGGTCATAATGAACTTGGAATCATGTTGAATGGTTGAGTAGTTTAAGAGAAATCTAGTTTTTAAGTTTGATGTTGAATGTTGTTTTTGCTCGATTCATGTTATTTAGCTTGATTCAATACAAATGAATGATGGATTTGTAATGTGTGATGTTTGCTGAGTTGATTGGTATGTTCAATTGCTATTTCTGGGCATAAATTTTTTTTTCACGAATTTGAAGTGATGAAGATGATACACTGTTGATAAACCCTAGCCTGCGTTTTCCAGAAAAATGTATTTCACGTACTGCATGGACGCGTTACTGTTCTATTGCTGGTAGCCAATAAAATTATTTCGTTTCAGCGGCCAAAACGCCGCGTTTTGTTTAGTTGGCCAAGTATTTACCAGTTTGCCATCGTGACCAATTATTTGATTAAATCATGTTGGTTTTTAATGTTTATTTCAATTTGGATACATCAACTTACAAAATTCATAAGTCCTTCATTTTAAATCCAATTTTCATGGGAATTTTTGCATTGTGTTCATCTGGACCTCTGCTTATTTATCATATTTTTTCCAGAATTTTTGGATGGTTGGTTTTTAATTGGTATTAGGGTTTTGTTCATGTGACCATTTTTTGTACCTTTTATCAAATCATTTGTGAAATAGTGATGCTTTATCCTTTGCCCTTGAAATTTTTTGTGCATAAACTAGACACATCCATGGTGATTTTGGTATAGAGTTCATGAATTTATCATCTCTGGTCTTTGAGTTATGATTTTTTGAAGTAGGGTGTGACAATTTGTGTCACACCATTGATGTGCAACTTGATAATTTTCAATACCATGCCTCTTGACCTCAAAATGCTTTGATTTTTTGCATGAATTCACTTGATTATGTCTAGTTTACATGTGATTTTTTGTGGATTTGTTTATGACATTTTCCAATTGTTTGAGATTTTTCTCCCCTGTTTGGTCTTATGTTGACTGTTTGTGACACATGCTCCCATTTCATTTGTGAAATCCTCATACTTTATTAGATGGACATGAAATTTGATATGTGATTACTAGACATCTTAAGCTTTGCCATGGTTTTAGTCCCATTCATTTCTCATATGCTATCACTGATTTATGATTTTTTTCAAGTTGATGTATGTTTGGTTGACTTCTTTGAGCATGTCTAAAATTGCCTTGCCTTTCTGATTTTCATTGACTACCTTCTACTTGTCCAAATGAGTTGAAATTTAACATGCTTACCATGCTGTGGGTTGTGATTGATCATGATTTATTTGATGATTTTTGGAAATGTTTAAAATTGCTTTTGTTTCAAGTCTTGCTGTTGACTTCTATGGGCTTCTAAATGCCATGCTTTGACTTCTTTTGCTTATAAAATGATGATAATGATTGATATGAATGTGAAACCAATTGGGTTTATTTCTTGATTGTTTGAACATGATTTTGGACACTTGCCATTTGCTGTTTTGACTTTCTCATTCTCTTTTGACCCTAGGCTTGCCCTAGTGGTCCTTTTACTCACATTTGAGCTCATTCTTTCAGGTTGACCAACAATTGTCCAATGAGACCAATACAAATTGGTTGTGTGTGTTTGTTTATCATGACTAATACATTTGTTTTGTAGGTTGCTTGGCTCACATGCCTTGAGCTCTGTGCATTGCACACTTAGCTTGTTTGTGTTGACTGGTTGATATCTGTTTCCTTTTGCTTTAATTTTGAAGTTGTATACTAATGTCTGTTTGACTATTTCAGGTACTTTTAGTTGCCCAGTTCCTTGTGAACTTTTGCTTTGCTTTGCTTGATAAGCAATTTGTATTGAGGTATACTTCTAACCTTCATGTAGTCTGGAAGACCTGGCCTGTTACTTGGCCAGGCAACTGTCTGAAGTCCTCCTTAAGAGGCAATGTTTTTGATTGTTTAAAATTGTCCTTGTACATATGCAAAGACCTCCTAAGTGAAGAGGCAATTGGCAGAACCCAAGGGATAAGCAATCTATCCCCTGCTAGTCTGTGTGTCACTCACCTTGCTCACACTACCTGTGTTGATGCATAGTGAGTAAAAGCCCAAGATCTATAGAGTCTAACTTGTGGAAAGAGTTCCAACTTTCTGAACTCCCACACCTTCTGATATTCAAATGCTCTCCCTGACCAGGGATAAGAGCAATAAGGCACACCCCTCATCTCCTTTCATCTGCTTCACCTTGGCTCTCAATGTCAAGGTTAAGAGCAACATTTACCCAGTTCCAGAGGTTTGTTTGTTGAGGTTGATATGACCCCTCGACTAAAACCTAGCCTTGTTTGAGCCCCTTGCTTGTGTATAGTGTGTGCTACCTGTGCTTGTATGTTTGTTTGACTTGCTTCCTGTGCCAGTTAGGGTTAGTTTAGACTTGCTTCCTGTGCAAGTTAGGTTTTGCTTGGCTTGCTTCCTGTGCAAGTTAAGTGTGTGTGTGGCTTGCTTCCTGTGCAAGTCATGATTAGGATAGGCTGGCTCCCTGTGCCAGTTAGCTAGAAACCTTAACTTAGGGATGATTTGCATGATAACATCTAGGCTCGAGTCGTAGTCTCCCTAGTTGTGTCTCCCTCTGTTATCTGGTTAGTCTAGTCTTTCTCCCCTCAGGGGGAACTACATCGCCCTGATCCTCGTTCCAGACGAGGTATGTAGGCAGGAGACCGTGCGAGGTCTCTCCGGGCACCTTTTTTCTTTTTGTGTGTGTTGTTTGACGATTGCTAGGCTCGAGTTCCCGACTCCTTAGCAATTTGTTGTCTGTTTGTTCTTGTTGTGTGCTTGGAAGCTGGTATAAGTCCATCGAGTGGCATCTGGGTTCCAGTGTGCGTGTGTTGGTTTGGATGCTGATGTAAGTCCAGTGATTGGCATTCGGGCTCCACGTTTGCCTTTGCCTGTTTTTGTGTGCGTGTCAGCCGAGCTACGAATGCTCTGATTCTCCTTCGTCCAAGGAGATACGTATGCATAGGACGCGATATCCTAGCGAGCATGTGTCGTTTCCCCAGTTCGAACTACTTTGACTCTGATGTCTATGCCTGATAGACTAAGTAGGCCCAGGATCCGATATCCTGCCGAGTCAGTTTCAGTCTTGTTTGTTTTCCTGTGTCTCTTTCAGCCAGTGTGTGTGTGTGGTGTTTGTTTTAGCAACCTTTTCTTTCTTAGAGCGTGGATCCCGTCGAGTACGACGGACGTGAGGGGTGCTAATACCTTCCCTTCGCATAACCGACTCCCGATCCCATTCTCTTTGGTCGCGAGACCATGTCTTTTCCAGGTTTACTCTGAGCGTTTCCTTTCCCTCTTTTGGGATAAATAACGCACGGTGGCGGCTCTGTTGTTCTTGTTTTCCCGCCGGTTTTTCGTGTAACGCGACAGAGGAAATCAACAAACAATAGATGAAAGATTTATGTAATCTAGAGTGCTTCTAAGATAAGCTAATATTACAATAGTAAGAACAAAGTGATTCACGTTATAAGCAAAAGCTTCGTGAAGATTTAGAGAGCAAGAATGTTTTCTTGTGCGTTGATGTTTCAGTATATTTTCTGCTTGTATGTATTGTGTACTGAATGTTGATTTGCAGTCCTTTATATAGAGAAGTGAGGTGGTAGTTGGAACTGATGAGTAATAACATGAATTTACGCCATAACATAAATAGCTTCTGCAGGATAACTTTTTCTCCTTGAAATGACTACTTACCACATATAGTATCTTCTTTATTGAAATTTGGAGATTAACGTCTCTTTCTGTTTTAGGAAATCCATTTGCAAACCTTTACTTGACTTTAACGTTACTCTTTCATAATTAGCATTTCCATGATCAGAGTCTTTGTGTATCTGAGAAATTTGGAGTCTTACTTCTGATGTTGATCTCTTTTGGATTCTGATAGATTCTTCAGATAGCGCTGATAAGTTCTGGAGTTTAGAGATAGTGTTGATCAGAGTCAGAACTTCTAGAGCTTACTTCTTGTTTCAGATGCTTCTGATACTTTGTTGTTTTTGCTCAGAGTTAGACTTTCTTGAACTTGTTTCCACTTCAGATGCTTCTGATCATTTGATAATTTGTATCTGATCTGGTTTTGTATCTGATGACATCATCAGATTTCTTCCTTCTTTCTTTAGAATCCTACACACTTAGAAACTTTTCGTTAGGGTGCCATTTTTGGTTTCATCCTTTGTTATCATCAAAATCAAGGAATCTGTTGTAGAACAATTTTTGTTCTTACAATCTCCCCCTTTTTGATGATGACAAAACAAACTTAATTAGCAGATGAAACATGAATAATATCAGATCAGATAGATAAGAGCTCCCCCTGAGTTAGTGCTAGGGAGTTCAGAAATTCTTACCAGAGCTTCCAAGCGATGAAGTTTCTAGATACCTTCTGCAGTTTCTTAAGTCTATTGTTAGATAAATTTAATTTAAGAAAAATATGTTGCAGAGTGCTTAAGGTATTTAGACAATATTTTCATCAGAGCTATTAATGACTTCTCCCCCTTTTTGTCAGAATCAAAAAGACATAGCAAAAATAAATAAATTTAGAGAAAAACTTGTATTCAGATAAAAGCACAAAGGCAACAAGAACATGAAAACATCAGAAAGCAAAAACAAAACAACAGGCAAACAAAATATCCTAAGTGTCTAGGGGTTCGGAGGCGGAGGCATTCTCTGAAGCAACATAGCAAGCATGTTCTGGATGTTGTCGTTGACAGTATCTTGCTTGTCCATTCTGGCCCGGAGTTCATTCTGTTCTTGCTTAAGCTCTTTCAGCGTTTGGAGAACCATAGGGATAACAGAAGAGGACTCTCCCAGAGTCAGAGCCTGCTGTGCTTCAGCAGCGGCCTGTGCTTCAGCTTCTGCAGCAGCAGCAGCATCTGCCAGAGCCTTAGCTTCAGCTTCCTTTTCCCTTAGGATTTCAGCTTGACGAGCCTTTTCTTCTTCCAATCTTCTGGCTTCTTCAGCTTCTCGCGCAAGTCTCTCTTCCTCTAGCCTTCTGGCTTCCTCAGCAGCTTCTCTGGCAAGTCTTTCCTGGAGTCTTGCCTCAGCATCTCTGATGTAGCCATTTCTGACTTGTTCAGAGATGTTCTTCAGTCTAAAAGCCTCAGAGGTCATCCAGCCAATGACTCTGTTCCAGTGTGTCCTTACAGAGTCAGGATCATCACTGACTTCAGAGTTAGTGGTCAGAGACTTGACCTTTTGTACTGAAGCCCCTGCTACCAGCATGATGGCTTCCTCAAGGGTAGGTACAGAAAGGTTTGGTTCAGAGGTTTGGGGTGAAGATGTTGGAGGGCTGAGATTTAATGTGAGAGGTTCAGATTCTGCTTCAGGTTCAGATCTTTGGGGTGAAGCGTAAAGAGGGTTTAAGTCTAAAGGTTCAGTTTCAGTTTCTGATTCAGGTGCAGCAGAGGTGTTTGGTGGGTTGATATCAGAGGTGGGAAGGTCAGAGGGTTGGTCTTCAGAAGGTTGGTTTTCAGAAGGTTGGTTTTCAGAAGGTTGGTTTTCAGAAGGAATGGTGGTTGTTTGTTGTGGTGGTGAAGTTATTTCAGGTTCTGTTGATTGTTGTGAAGCGAGGTTTAGAGCATAAATTTGGGCTAGGGTTGGAGAGTTAGGGTCTGAGAGTTCTGGGTCAGAAGAAATGTTGAGGTATGGTGGTGATTCTGGGGCTGTGGAAGATGAAGAGGAAGTGCTTTGGTTTATTTGTTCAGGTTCAGAAAGAGGTATGAATGTACGGGCGATATTTAAAATTGGTGAAGGTGAGGTTCTGGTGGTTGAAGGTGGGATTTTAGAGGTTGTAAAAATAGGTGGTGTTGGGAGAGGATTAGAGGAAGGGGTAGAGGAAACCATCAGAGGGTCAGAGGTAAAAGGAGGAACAGACGTACCAGTAGAAATTTGCAGAGGAGCTGGAGATCTGCTTCCAGAGGATTCTCCAAGTCTGGCCTTCTTTGCCTGTGATGCTATTTTCTTCTCAGAGAGACCTCTCTTGTATCTGACGAAGTCTTCTTCTGAATCCAGACAGTCGTCGAGGCTGAAGTCAGATATGTCAACACCTTCATCCAGCAGACGCTGAAGATAGATAACAACCGCATCTCTGGGTTCATCCTTGAAGAACCTTGCAAGACCATGAGGCAGCTTCCTCTGATCTTTCAAGGCATCCCAGGAGGTATCCATAGTGGGTCTGACTTGAATCTTCTTTATTATTCCCATACTCTTGAGATTTCTGGCGTTCAGAGGCTTCCCAGTATCTATTGCCAGATCATCCATCAGTTTGGTCTTTTCCAGATGATCTACCAGTCCATTCTCAATGAAGACATCAGATATGAGCCTTCCCAGAGGGATGTAGGATCTGGGCTTCATGTTGTTTCTGGTTTCCCTTACAGAATCTCTGAGATATCTGAAGAGAAGTGCAGGAAGGCAGATCTTCACACCCTTCTGAATGCAATACAGAATGCACTTCTGATCTGCATTGATGTAATCAGAGGAGTTAGAGGCTGGGCAGTGGTGAATAGTTCCCAGAATGATCTTCAGCCACACTCTGAGGTTCTGATGCAGCTCTTTGTTCTTTGAAGGATTTCCTTCAGTGTTGGATTTGAAGATGGTTGGATTGATTACATCAGTAATGCGCTTTGACCTAGGAGGGATGTTGTAAATCCTTTTTCCTCCATCTCTCTCCATGTTCAGTAAAGAAGCAATTGACTCTTCAGTAATTACTATCTTTACTCCCAAAACAAAGGAGACGATGAAATGGTCATCAGCATCTGCAAATCTCCAGAACTCCTTGATGAGAAGTGGGTAAACAGGACCATAAAGCCTTTGGAAGTAGTTTTCCCACCCTTGTTGACGAAGTTCTTCAGTAAGATCAACGCCATTTCTCCTCAAGTTGTCGAAATCTACTAGCGTTTCACACAACACTTCCAGTCCTTCAAAAGGGGTAGATAGGTTAATATGGGGTTCACGGTCAAGAACATGGGGTTCCTTGTAAACAGGGGTGATGGAGATGCCTGTAACCGTTGGAGTTGGAATGCTTGAAGTTTGAGCAGTAGAGCTTGATTCCATTTGTTGTGAAAAAGTTGAAAACTTGTTGTTGTTGAGCGTCCATGGTGAAGAAGAAGATGAAGATTGATGAAGATGAAGAGCTTTCAGAGAATGCTTCAGAGAGGTTTAGGGTTTTAGAGTGAGTGAGAGTGATAAATGTGTGAAATGTGAGAAAAGTGTTTAAATACTCTAAGTAAAACACATGCAAAACGACACATCAAAATGCGTTAGCACAAAGCTCAAGTTTGCACGCTTGGGGGAAAAATGATTACAGCTAATTAATGAATGTCTAATCCCAACAGTACGCACACTGCTCAAGGAGATTTCAAACGTCTGTCCTTTGAATTTCTTTTGACAGCTGTCTAGAAGTTCTAGGGTTAGACGCTTAGTGCTCCACGTGTTGATGTATCTGATCTTCAGGAATACCAAAAGATTGATTCCTGGAGATTTCTAACTCAGATATCTTCTTAACTTGTAGAAGTATCAGAGTCAGAGGCAGAAGAACATTTGTTTATGTCAGAGTCTCATTTTACATTTTCAGAGCCACACTTCATTCTGGGCAATTTTGAATGTTCAGATTTTCTAGGATAAAAAGAAATCTATCTTCAGCTAGAGGCTTAGTAAAGATATCTGCCCATTGATGATCTGTATCAATGAACTTCAATGTTACTATCCCTTTCTGAACATAGTCTCTGATAAAATGATGTTTTATTTCAATGTGTTTAGCTCTGGAATGTAGAATGGGATTCTTACTTAGACAAATGGCAGCAGTATTATCACAGAAGATAGGAATGTTACTCTCAAAAATTTGCAGATCTTCTAACTGATGCTTCATCCAGAGCATCTGAGTTGTGCACAGTGATGCTGAGATATATTCTGCTTCTGCAGTTGATAGAGCGATAGTTGACTGTCTTTTGCTAGCCCAGGATATCAGATTGTTTCCCAGAAGCTGGCAATTTCCAGATGTGCTTTTTCGTTCTAATCTATCTCCTGCATAATCTGCATCACAGTAACCAGAAAGTCTATACTCTGATGTTTTCTTATACATCAGGCCCAGGTTAGGAGTTCCTTTCAGATACTTAAGAATTCTCTTAACTGCTGTTAAATGAGATTCTCTAGGATCTGATTGGAATCTGGCACAGAGACAGACGCTAAAGAGAATATCAGGACGAGTAGCAGTCAGATAGAGAAGAGAGCCTATCATACCTCGATAGAGCTTCTGACAAACCTTGTTGCTTACCTCTTCCTTTTCAAGAATGCAAGTTGGGTGCATGGGAGTTTTTGCAGAGTTGCATTCAGTCATGTCAAACTTCTTCAGAACGTCTTTAATGTACTTGCTTTGATGAACGTACGTGACTTCTGGAGTTTGATTAATTTGAATTCCCAGAAAGAACTTTAGTTCTTGCATTAAACTCATTTCAAATTCTGCCTGCATTAACTTAGAAAATTCTTGGCAAACAGAGATATTAGCAGAACCAAAAATAATATCATCAACGTAAATCTGGCATATCATGAGATCATTATTAAGGTTCTTACAGAAGAGTGTGGAATCAACTTTCCCTCTGATAAAATTTTGTTCCAGAAGAAAATTGCTTAAACGTTCATACCAAGCTCTGGGAGCTTGTTTAAGTCCATATAAAGATTTTTTAAGTTTAAAAACATGTTCTGGAAAATTTGAATTTTCAAAACCTGGAGGTTGGTTGACATACACTTCTTCTGAAATATAACCATTAAGGAATGCACTCTTGACATCCATTTGGTATAATTTGATAGAGTGATTAATAGCAAAAGATACAAGAAGACGAATAGATTCTAACCTCGCGACTGGAGCAAAGGTTTCATTATAGTCAATACCTTCTTGTTGACTGCAACCTTGAGCTACCAGTCGAGCTTTGTTTCTGACAACTTCTCCTTTCTCGTTCAGCTTGTTTCTGAAAACCCATCTGGTTCCAATGACATGAGTGCCTCTGGGTTTAGGAACGAGATCCCAGACATCATTTTTTGAGAATTGATCTAATTCTTCTTGCATGGCTGAAACCCAGTCGTTATCTTGAAGTGCTTCATCACAGGACATAGGCTCAATCAGAGACACTAGTCCAAGAGGAGTATCTTCAGAGGTCCTGAAGGTAGATCTGGTTCTGACAGGTTCGTCCTTGTTTCCCAGAATCAAATCTTCAGATACATTGATACGACTTTTAACTTTCTTTGGGATTTCTGGGGTTTTAATTTCTTCAGAGTTCTGAGTGACAGTTGCTTCTGGAGTTTTATCAGATCCTGCAAGAGTGATTTCTAAATCTGCAAAATTTTCAACTAGCTTTGACTTTTCAGGGTCATGCTTATCATCAAATCTGACATGAATTGATTCTTCTACAATTTTGGTTTCTGTGTTGTATACTCTGTAGCCTTTAGAGCGTTCTGAGTATCCTAACATAATACCTTTCTGTGCTTTGGAATCAAACTTGTTCAGATGTTCTTTAGTGTTTAAAATAAAGCAAGAACATCCAAAAGGATGAAAATATGAAATGTTTGGTTTTCTTCCTTTACACAGTTCATAGGGAGTCTTTTCCAGAATGGGTCTTATAGAGATTCTATTCTGAATGTAACACGCTGTATTTACAGCTTCTGCCCAAAAATGCTTTGCCACATTAGTTTTATTGATCATGGTTCTGGCCATCTCTTGGAGTGTCCTATTCTTCCTCTCTACAACTCCATTTTGTTGTGGAGTTCTAGGGCAGGAGAAATCATGGGATATTCCATTAGAGTCAAATAATTCTTCAAAATCTTTGTTTTCAAATTCTCCACCATGATCACTTCTGACTCTAACAATTTTAGTATTAAATTCTTTTTGCACTTTGGAGCAAAAACTAGTGAATATAGAGTGAGACTCACTCTTGTGCTTTAGGAATTTTACCCATGTCCAGCGACTGTAATCATCAACAATGACTAGTCCATACTTCTTTCCATTAATTGATGCTGTTTTCACAGGACCAAATAAGTCAATGTGAAGAAGTTCCAGAGGCTTAGAGGTAGAAACAACATTTTTCTTTTTAAAGGATGTTTTTGAAAATTTTCCTTTCTGACATGCTTCACACAGAGCATCTGAAGAAAACTTCAGTTTAGGTAGGCCTCTGACTAACTCGAGTTTAGTTAGCTGAGAAAGTTTCCTCATGCTAATGTGGCCCAAGCGTCTATGCCACACCCATTGCTCTTTATGAACAGACATCAGACATTTAACATTTTGTTCTTTTAAATCAGAAAGATTAATTTTATAGATGTTGTTTTTCCTCTTGCCTGTGAAAAGGACAGAGCCATCGTTCTGATTAATGGCTTTACATGTTTTTTGATTAAAGATTACATCATAACCGTTATCACTTAATTGACTTATGGATAATAAGTTATGCATTAATCCTTCTACATAAAGAACATCAGATATAGAGGGAAGAGTACCATTACCAATAGTTCCGGAGCCTCTGATCCTTCCTTTCTGATCTCCTCCGAAGCCTACAAATCCAGCGTCTTTAAGTTCCAGACTTTGGAACATAGACTTTCTTCCCGTCATGTGTCGCGAGCATCCAGAGTCCAGGTACCATGACTGGTGTCTGAACTTTGCTGCATAGGATATCTCTTCAGATTCTTCATCTGAGCTACTGGATGTGGTAGCCATAAGTGCCACGTTGGCCTGTTCATCAGAGTCAGATTCTGATGATCCAGATTCACTATCATCCCAGGTAGCCATCAGTCCTTTCTTTGTCCTGAAGGTATTTTTCTTGAAGCTTTCTTTTCTAGAGTTGTCTTTCTTTAACTTGGGGCATTCATTCCTGTAATGACCTGTTTCTTTACATTCATAACAGGTAATATCTTTGTTAGATTTACCTTTTGAAGTTGATTCTGATCGATCCCCTCTGGGTCTTGATCTTCTGAAGTTGTTGTTCCTCTTTTTCCAGAGTTGCTTAACTCTTCTGGTTAGTAGGGACAATTCTTCTTCATCATCAGAGTCTTCTGGTTCAGAGTTGTCAGCATCTTCAGTTTCTGCCTGGAGAGCTTTGGTTCTGTCAAGTTTGCGTCTTTCAGGTCTGGACTTTAATGCTACAGACTTGTTCCTTTTCTGAGGCTCATCTTCCTCTAGTTCTATCTCATGGCTTCTGAGAGAACTGACAAGTTCTTCAAGGCTAATATTGTTCAGATCCTTTGACAGCTTCAGAGCAGTAACCATAGGTCTCCATTTCTTTGGCAGACTTCTGACTATCTTTTTGACGTGGTCTGCAGTTGTGTATCCTTTGTCTAGAACCTTGAGACCTGCAATCAGAGTTTGGAATCTAGAAAACATTGCTTCTATGGCTTCGTCATCTTCCATTTTGAAAGCTTCATATTTCTGGATAAGTGCCAGAGTCTTTGTCTCTTTGACTTGAGAGTTTCCTTCATGAGTCATCCTTAGAGAGTCAAGTATGTCTTTGGCTGTTTCTCTGTTGGTGATCTTTTCATACTCGTTGTAAGATATAGCATTTAGGAGTATGGTTCTGGCCTTGTGATGATTCTTGAAAACTTGTTTCTGTTCTTCTGACATCTTACTTCTGGGAACTTTAGCTCCATCCTCTGTGACAGGAGGTTTGTATCCATCTGTGACAATGTCCCAGAGTTCAGCATCATAGCCTAGAAAGAAACTTTCAATTCTATCTTTCCAGTAATCAAACTTCTCTCTATCAAAGACAGGAGGCTTAGCATTGTAACTATCTTTTTCATTTGTGTGGGCCATAGTTTTTCTCTTTCTGGATCTCTCTACACTGTTAAGTGTTTGATTAGAAAATCAATAACAGAGCCTAAGCTCTGATACCAATTGAAGGTGAGAAAAAACAAGAAAGGGGGGGGTTTGAATTGTTTTGAAAAATAAGCACTTTTCAAAATGAAAATCACACAAGGATTTTATACTGGTTCGCTTATAACACAAAGCTACTCCAGTCCACCCGGCCGAGGTGATTTCGCCTTCAACAAGGACTTAATCCACTAATCTTGAAAGATTACAAACAACGTCTAAGAGAAAAATCTCTTAGTCCTCTCAAGTATACAGACTACACAGAGTCACTTGAGGAAATCAACAAACAATAGATGAAAGATTTATGTAATCTAGAGTGCTTCTAAGATAAGCTAATATTACAATAGTAAGAACAAAGTGATTCACGTTATAAGCAAAAGCTTCGTGAAGATTTAGAGAGCAAGAATGTTTTCTTGTGCGTTGATGTTTCAGTATATTTTCTGCTTGTATGTATTGTGTACTGAATGTTGATTTGCAGTCCTTTATATAGAGAAGTGAGGTGGTAGTTGGAACTGATGAGTAATAACATGAATTTACGCCATAACATAAATAGCTTCTGCAGGATAACTTTTTCTCCTTGAAATGACTACTTACCACATATAGTATCTTCTTTATTGAAATTTGGAGATTAACGTCTCTTTCTGTTTTAGGAAATCCATTTGCAAACCTTTACTTGACTTTAACGTTACTCTTTCATAATTAGCATTTCCATTATCAGAGTCTTTGTGTATCTGAGAATTTTGGAGTCTTACTTCTGATGTTGATCTCTTTTGGATTCTGATAGATTCTTCAGATAGCGCTGATAAGTTCTGGAGTTTAGAGATGGTGTTGATCAGAGTCAGAACTTCTAGAGCTTACTTCTTGTTTCAGATGCTTCTGATACTTTGTTGTTTTTGCTCAGAGTTAGACTTTCTCGAACTTGTTTCCACTTCAGATGCTTCTGATCATTTGATAATTTGTATCTGATCTGGTTTTGTATCTGATGACATCATCAGATTTCTTCCTTCTTTCTTTAGAATCCTGCACACTTAGAAACTTTTTGTTAGGGTGCCATTTTTGGTTTCATCCTTTATTATCATCAAAATCAAGGAATCTGTTGTAGAACAATTTTTGTTCTTACAAATTATTCTCATGCAAATACAATATTATTATCATCAAAAATTAAGGTATAGATGCATAACCAAATCTTGTTCTAAGAATCTCCCCCTTTCTAATGATGACAAAACATTTATTTTGATGAATAATTTTGTACATGGTAATCACAAAAGAATACATCTTACAAAAGCATAAAGCTCCCCCTATGATGTATAATCCTAAAAAGGTAAAATCAGAATGAAATAACACTTTCCTGATTAACCTTTTTGAAGTACCAGAATGATCTTTAATCAGAGTCTGGTTTATCTTCAAATGTTGGATGGTTAACATCAACATTTCCTCATAGCTAGATGCCAAAATTTTCTATTTCTTTAAAACTTGATGCCAAGTACCCAATTTTATAAGTTCAGAACATCATTTGATTCTTAGTCATCCGCATGAAGGTTTTTCAGACTCAGATAGTAGAACATTTCTTCAGAAACTGGTAACTGACATTCTGATCTTTGAAACTTCACAAGAGCTTCTGATGTTTAACCATTCTGACCTTTGAAACTTCAAAGGAGCTTCTAATGTTTGAACATAATCATTATGACCTTTGAACATAACCCTGCAAAACAGATAACAAACTATTCTTTGAAGTAGTTGTTAGCAGAAAACATTAAACAATGTTTGGGTTCTTAGTTAGGAATTTAGGTATATCAAAATTAATTATGATTATTCCCCTTATATATGTTCTCCCTCTTTGTCATCAATCAAAAAGACATAGACAAATAATAAAATAAATGATGGAAAGAAACAAAACATGATTTTCATTAAACATGCCAAAAGGCGGAAAGATGCATTCATAAGAAAAAAATAATTAAAAGAGTTAAGGGTTCTGAGGAGGAGGCGGATGAAGTCTGGATAAAATCAGTTAAAATATTATCTCATGTTTGTCTAGATGTTCTTTGACCAGAGCATTATCATCTTTTATCTCATCAATGGTCTTGCGAAGCGCATTAGGAATTTCTCCAGATGAAGTTCCCGTAGATTATTGATGAAGAGAAGCTTCAACTTGTTGGTCTTCAGATTGTTGGATCTCAGAAACAACTATATGAGCAGTATCTTCTTCCATAACACAATCTTGATGCCTAGAATCAACCTCAGCATCATGAACAGCTTCCTCAACCACTTCCTGAATAACTTCCTTAATCTCCGAGGCAGGAAGAAACAATTGTGTATTTTGTAACTTCCATATTTCCATTTGTTGGTTCTATGTGTTGGCAACAATTTTGGTAAAACCTAGAGTGTTCACAAGTTGTCACAAGTGTTGTCTTGATATGAGATAACATGTTCCTACAGGGTGTTTAAAATGCGGATATGCAGGATTTTACTGAGATGTCAGACTCGATGTCATGACATTTGTATACAGAACATTCAGTCTGAATGTTATGTATTGTGTGATTGCGTTTTTTATGCTAATCTCTATGTGATTGATGTGATGATTGAACGCGCCATTCGATCAGTAATTACAACCAGATTGACTTTTTTCCAACGAGATATAATCAGCTGTCATGAGAAGATATGAATGGAAAATAGTTTTAGGGTTTTATGATGTCCAAGCCCAGCCAAACGTTTCTATAAATAGGGCATGGAAAACCTGGTTTTATACACAAGAAATAATGAACAAAATATTGAGAGAGAATAAGGGTTTTAGTCTTATGTGGTCGTGTGTATTGTGAGCCATTCATTCATCCATAGATGATTGAATTGGACTAACTTTTGAGTTGTAATTTGTCCACTCTAAGCTTTGAGGCAAGAGTGTGTATTTACTTGGTTGAAGCTTTTAAGCAAGATCAAGTATGTGTTTTTGAAGAGTGTCTTCTTTTTATTGTAATACTTGTTTTACATCACTGCTGTGATTGAGGGGGAGTGAGTAGGATCTCATATCTAAGAGTTCCTAGGTAGAAGTCACACGGGTAGAGATTAGGTGAAAAGACTGTAACTTGAAGTTGTTTACTGAGAGTCTTTGAACTAATTCTGTTTAGTGGATTTCCTTCTTGGCTTGGTAGCCCCCATACGTAGGTGAGTTTGCACCGAACTGGGTTAACAATTGCTTGTGTCACTTGCATTATTATTCTTTATCTTTTATCCTGTTTATATTGTTCAGATATTAGTGTCATGACATTACCTTCAACATCTCATATCTGATACCAGAATTTCAATTGGTATCAGAGTAGGCATCCTGCTCTGGTTCTGGGTGAGATCTAGGGACGTTACTTTCTGGTACTATGGATAGAGACGGAGGATCTGTTCACAGACCACCAATTCTGGATGGATCTAACTACGACTACTGGAAACCTCGAATGGTAGCCTTCCTGAAATCTTTGGATAATAAGGCTTGGAAGGTTGTTCTAACAGGATAGGAACATCCAGTTATTACTAAGGAAGGAGAAATTACAACTGAGAAGAAGGCTGAGGAACAATGGACCAAGGAGGAGGATGAACTAGCCCTTGGAAACTCTAAAGCATTGAATGCTATATTCAATGGGGTTGATAAGAACATCTTCAGACTGGTGAACAACTGTGAAGTGGCTAAAGATGCTTGGAAAATCCTCAAAATCACTCATGAAGGCACCTCTAGAGTGTAGATGTCTAGATTACAGCTGCTCACTACCAAGTTTGAAAATTTGAGGATGAAAGAAGATGAAAATATCCATGACTTTCATATGAATATCCTTGAAATTGCTAATGCCTCAGGAGCCCTGGGTGAGAAGATGTTAGATGAAAAACTAGTGAGGAAAATACTCAGGTCACTTCCCAAGAGATTTACCATGAAAGTGACAGTCATAGAAGAATCTCAAGACATTTGCAATATGAGAGTGGATGAGCTAATTGGATCCCTCCAAACATTTGAGTTGGGAATGTGTGATGGATATGAAAAGAAAGTCAAAAGCATAGCCTTCATGTCAAACACTGAAGAGGAAGAAAGTGGTCAAGAGACTGATGAAGATTTGGCAAATGATGTAGCATTATTAGGGAGACAGTTCAACAAACTTCTGAAGAAGATGGATGTAAGGTCTAAGTCTAATGTCAAGAACATCTCATCTGACATCAGTAGGTCCAATGATGCTGGAAGAAGAACAAGATCTGATGAAAAGTCCAAACAAGGAAAAGGAGTTCAGTGCCATGAATGTGATGGGTATGGACACATTAGAGATGAATGTGGGACCTACCTCAAGAAATAGAAGAAGAGTCTTGCTGCTACTTGGTATGATGAAAGTGAAACAGAGGGAGAGTCTGCAAACCTTGTGGCTGCCTTGACTGAAAGATGGGGTTCTGATGAAGACTCAAGTGATGATGAAGTAACCTTTGATGAGTTAGCCTCTACCTACAGAAAGTTGTGTCACAGAAGTGAAGAAGTGTGTCAACAAGTGGAAATTCAGAAGAAAGTGATAACACAACTGGAGAATGAGAAGGCAAAACACTTGGAAACCATCTCTAATTTGAAGACTGAAGCAGTGTTCTTGAACTCCAAACTGGATGAGATGACAAAGTATGTCAGAATGCTAAACAATGGATCTAACACCTTAGAAAAAATTCTCCAGACTGGAAAAATGGCAGGAGACAAGTCTGGCCTTGGGTTCAATGAATCCAAACCTGAGTGTAGTCACACTGGTAGCAAACCAAAGATGTCACATCATGTGTCACAACATCATAAGGGAAGACAGCATAAAGGAAAACGCCAAAGATGGAGATGTCATTACTATGGAAAATTTGGTCACATAAAACCATTCTGCTTTAAGTTGTATGGCTATCCTAGTCCTTCTCATCATCAACCTAGACCCAAACATCACATCATTGTCAACAAAAAACAATGAGTTCCTAGGACTGGTGTTACTAACCTGATAGCTCACACTTCCTTCAGAGTTTCAGCCAAAGAAGACTGGTATTTTGACAGTGAATACTCCAGACACGTGACTGGAAACAAAAACCTAATAACTGACCTTTATCCTCATGCCACCATCTATGTAACCTTTGGTGATGGAGCAAAGGGTGAAATCAAGGGGATTGGAAAGCTAAACTGCCATGGAGTCCCTAACCTTGACAATGTCCTACTTGTTAAATGACTGACTGCAAACCTAATAAGTATCAGTCAACTATGTGACCAAGGTCTAACTGTAAACTTCACAAAAACTAAATGTCTGATTACTAATAAAGAAAATGAAGTGATCATGAAAGGATTCGGGTCTAAGGACAACTGCTATATGTGGAGTTCTCAAGAAACTAGTTATTCATCAATGTGTACTCTAGCCAAAGAAGAAGAAGTGAAGATATGGCATCAAAAATTGGGCCATCTGCATCTTAAAGGAATGAATAGGATTATATATGTTGAAGCTGTCAGAGGAATTCCAAACTTAAAGATTGATGAAGGAAGAGTTTGTGGGGAGTGTCAGATTAGAAAACAGACAAAGATGTCACATCAGAAGCTCAAACATGACACCACTTCCAGAGTGCTGGAACTTCTCCACATGGACTTGATGGGACCTATGCAGGTGGAAAGTCTTGGTGGGAAAAGTATGCTTATGTGGTGGTGGATGACTTCTCCAGATACACCTGGGTTAATTTTATAAGGGAAAAATCTGGTGTATTTTAAGTTTTCAAAGATCTTTGTCTAAGACTTCAAAGAGAAAAAGAAAGTCAGGTTATCAGAATCAGAAGTGATCATGGGAAAGAATTTAAGAACAACAAATTTGCTGGATTCTGTGCATCTGAAGGAATTAGTCATGAGTTCTCATCTCCCATTACTCCTCAGAAAAAAGGTGTGGTAGAAAGGAAAAATAGAACTCTCCAAGAATCTGCCAGAGCTATGATTCATGTTAAGAAATTGCCCTACCACTTCTGGGTTGAAGCTATGAACACAACCTGCTATGTTCACAACAGAGTAACCTTGAAAAAAGGGACTCCTACTACTTTATATGAAGTCTGGAAAGGAAGAAGACCTACAGTCAAATACTTCCATGTGTTTGGTAGTAAATGTTATATCTTGACTGATCATGAACAAAGAAGGAAGATGGATCCCAAGAGTGATGAAGGAATATTTATGGGCTACTCAACAAACAGCAGAGCATTTAGAGTCTTTAATTCTAGAACAAAAGTAATGATGGAATTTATCAATGTTGTGGTTGATGATCAACAGACTGATGTCACAGACGATGTTGAGACATCCCTAAATGATCCCCCAGCTGATTTCCCAGACAAAAGTAATGAGAGTGAACTCACTCAAGCTGAACCTGAAGCTGACAAAATTAATAAGGGACCCTCTATTAGAATTCAGAAGGATCATCCTAAAGATCTCATTATAGGAGACCCAAATAAAGGGGTCACAACTAGATCAAGGGAAGTGATCTCACATGGCTGCTTTGTGTCCAAGATTGAGCCTTGTAATGTCAAGGAAGCCTTGACTGATGAATTCTGGATCAATGCCATGCAGGAAGAGTTAGGCCAATTTAAGAGAAATGAAGTATGGGAACTGGTTCCAAGACCTGAAGGAATAAATTTTATTGGAACAAAGTGGGTTTACAAGAATAAATCTGATGAATAAGGGGTGGTTACTAAAAATAAAGCAAGATTAGTAGCACAAGGATACACCCAAGTTGAAGGATTTGACTTTGATGAAACATTTGCCCTTGTAGCTCGCCTTGAGTCCATTAGACTATTGCTTGGAGTGGCATATATTCTGAAGTTTAAACTGTTCCAAATGGATGTAAAAAGTGCCTTCTTGAATGGTTACTTAAATGAGGAAGTGTATGTTGAACAACCTAAAGGGTTTACAGATCCAAATCTTCCAAAGCATGTGTATAAGTTAAGGAAAGCCCTCTATGGTTTGAAACAAGCTCCTAGGGCTTGGTATGATAGACTCACAGTGTTTCTCATTAACAATGAATACAGGAAGGGAGGCATTGACAAGACCCTATTTGTTAAGAATGATGGAGGAAAACTCAAGGTGGCTCAAATATATGTGGATGATATTGTGTTTGGTGGGATGTCAGATCAGATGGTCGAACATTTTGTCAAACAAATGCAGTCTGAATTTGAAATGAGCCTTGTTGGAGAGCTGACCTATTTTCTTGGGCTACAAGTCAAGCAGATGGAAGATTATATCTTTCTATCTCAAAGAAAATATGCCAAAAAACATTGTTAAGAAGTTTGGCATGGAGAATGCAAGTCATAAAAGGACACTTGCTCCTACACATCTGAAAGTCTCCAAAGATGAAAATGGTGTTAGTGTAGATCAAAGTCTCTACAGAAGTATGATAGGAAGTCTGCTATATCTCACAGCAAGCAGACCTGACATTGTCTTTGCTGTAGGTGTTTGTGCTAGATATCAAGCTGAACCAAAAGTCAGTCACATAAACCAAGTGAAAAGGATACTGAAATATGTCAATGGCACCAGTAACTATGGGATGTTATACACTCATTGATCTGGATCTATGCTGACTGGATATTTTGATGCTGACTGGGCTGGAAGTGCTGATGACAGGAAAAGCACATCAGGAGGATGTTTCTTCTTGGGGAACAACTTAATATCATGGTTTAATAAGAAACAAAATTGTGTGTCTCTATCCACTGCTGAAGCTGAATACATAGCAGCTGGAAGTAGTTGTTCTCAACTGGTTTGGATGAAACAGAAGTTGGCTGAATACAATGTCACGCAAGATGTCATGACATTGTACTGTGACAACCTGAGTACTATAAATATTTCTAAAAATCCTATTCAGCACAGCAGGACAAAATATATTGATATTCGTCATCATTTTATTAGAGAACTAATGGAAGAGAAATCATAGCCCTGGAGCATGTTGCTACTGAAATGCAATTAGCTGATATATTTACAAAGGCTTTGGATGCTAACCAATTTGAATGTCTAAGAGGGAAATTAGGGATTTGTATTTATGATAATTTATAGCAATTAATTTGGAGTGGAAAAGGTAATAAAAATATTGTCTGCCCACTTAAAATAAAGTGCCCCATTTATTGTAAATCATCACCTAGTATTGGAACTTCCATCTATAACCTTTTCACACACAACCTCTACTCAAACATTTCCACCTTCCTTCAACTTCATCAACCTTCTCTGCTAGCGCAACAGAAACCTTTCCACAAGAACAACAAGATGTCACAACATCCTTCACCGTCTGGTTCTAAAAATACCAAACATGCGCACAAAGATAGAACGCCCTCTATGGACTTTCTTAATGAAGACATTTTGGACGTGATTCCCTTGTCTGTCATTCCAGGCGACGCTCCTAGTTCATCCTCCACTGCATGCCCTACTCAAGGTAACAGTTCCAATATCCCTTCCAGCTCTACTTATACTCCTAGTTCTAAGGATGACATGCATCACACTGATCGTGTCATTAGAAATCTTGTCACGAGGATCCTCAATGAAGGACACTCTATAAAGGGAGTTTCTACTCCTCTACCAAGAAGGGACCCCTCTCATGAGGTTCGACCTCACAATGAGAAGGAGGATGATTCCTCTAGGTCTGAAAAAGATATAACTGCTGAAGGATTATGCTCTTTAGGGCAAACTTTGTCTAGTAAGAAATTTGTGGCGTCACCTACTGCCAATGCTTCTCAGTCTAAGAAGCATGACTCTGCTAAGAAGGTTATTGACCTAGAAGTTGAGAGTTCCGATGATGAAGATGATAGCTTGCTTCATCACTTGAATCCTGGTGTGGCTAAGAGGATGAAGACCAGAAAGGGAAGGTCTGTGGCTGAGATGATGACAGCCAAAACTACTAAGAAGGCTACTGATGTAGGCCCCTCAAAGTATTGGAGCAAAGTGGAGGTGAAGAAGAGAAAAGTAAGAGAAAGTTCTGACTCAGATGAAGATGTTGAAGACGATGTCCCTGACATCTCTCCTGTCAAGAGGACAACTGTTAGGAAATCCCCTTCAAAAGTTGTTGTTGTACACTTGGATAATATTTCCTTCCATCTTGAAGATAGAGCAGCAAAATGGAAGTTTGTAATCCAAAGATATGGAAAGAGAACTGGGCAAGGATGCTGTAGAGGTTAAAGAGGTCATGGACCTGATTAAATCTGATAGATTAATGAAAACTGTTACTGGGTTACCTCAGTGTTTTGAAGGTCTGGTTAAAGAATTTGTGGTGAACATCCCTGAGGACATTGCTGATAAAAACAACAAAAGGTTTTGTAAGGTGTTTGTAATAGGGAAGTGTGACAATTTTTCTCCAATTGTGATCAACAAGTTTCTAGGAAGAGGAACAGAAGGTGCATGTGAACTAGAAGCCACAGACAATGAGGTATGTAGGGAAATAACTGCAAAACAGGTCAAGGAGTGGCCTAGCAAGAAGCATCTCCCTACTGGAAAGCTAACTGTGAAATATGTTATTTTGCACAAGATAGGGTCAACAAATTGGGTACCGACCATTCACATCTCTACAATCTCAAATGCTCTTGGAAGGTTCATATTTGTTGTTGGAACCAAGCTGAATTTTGATTATGGTAGATTCATGTTTGAACAAATTGTCAAACATGCTTCTACAAATGCAGTCAAGCTGCCCATAGCTTTTCCCTCAATAATTTGTGGGATCATCCTGAGCCAGCAACCTGGAATTCTGAGCACAAATGATCTTCCTAGTAGAAGGAAACCCCCTATATCAGTTCATTACAAATTGTTTGAAGGCAGTCATGTCAATGACATTGTCATGACATCTGTTGTGAAGAAGATAGCCTCAAAAGGTGGTTTGATTGCTGAATTGAAAGAAACTTGTAAGGAATTGGAGACTGGGATAAGGGTAGCTAAATCCAGGAAAGAAGCTTTGGAGGTTCTGATTCATAGCTTGGAGCAAGATGATAGAGATAATGTTGGACAGACCAAGGAAATAGAAGCCCAAACCTCTAGTGAGAGGTCTGAATCTCAAGATGAATCAAGTGGCAGTTCTGGTTCTGAAGTTGATGAAGATGCAAACTCCTCTGACTAGTTTTGTTGAAGTTGTCCCCCACTTGTCTGACGGTGTGCTGTTCTGGATGTTCTGATGGTGGTTTTTTTTTGGCAGTCATGTTTTGATGCCTTGATGTATTGTTTTGGGGTTCTTTTTGGTTTCTCTGGATTTTTATCTCATCTCGTTAAGCTGTGTATGTTTGTGGTTTTGTAACACCTAACCATATGTTTTGTCATTCTATGTGACATTCTGTTTGACTAATAGACATTTATTTTTGTCTCATTGGTCTCTTTGGTCTCTTTTGGCTTAAAAGGGGGAGAAGTAGCTAAAGGAGCTGTAGCTAAAGTAGTTATGCTATAAACAGATGACAGATGACAGATGATATTGAAGATGATGTATGTACAGGTGTTGTTGAAGGTGATGTCAGATGGGGAGGTGTATGTCATAGGTGATGTTGAAGGAGATGTCTGTGTTGAGCAGACTGAGGTGGAGGAAGCGCATGTGTGTTTAATATGTGTTTACTAGTTGCTATTTTAGCTAGTAATGTGTGTTTCAATACTTCTGCTGCTAAACTGCTGATGTGGTTATTATCTTGTGAACAAATGGTCTGATGTATGTTTTAGCCAAAATTTGCCAAAGGGGGAGTTTGTTGGTTCTATGTGTTGGCAGCAATTTTGGTAAAACCTAGAGTGTTCATAAGTTGTCACAAGTATTGTCTTGATATGAGATAACATGTTCCTGCAGGGTGTTTAAAATATGGATATGCAGGATTTTACTGAGATGTCAGACCCGATGTCATGACATTTGTATACAGAACATTCAGTCTGAATGTTATGTATTGTGTGATTGTGTTTTTTATGCTAATATTTGTGTGATTGATGTGATGATTGAACACACCATTCAATCAGTAATTACAACCAGATTGACTTTTTTACAACGAGATATAATCAGTTGTCATGAGAAGATATGAATGGAAAATAGTTCTAGGGTTTTATGATGTCCAAGCCCAGCCAAACGTTTCTATAAATAGGGCATGGAAAACCTGGTTTTATACACAAGAAATAACGAACGAAATATTGAGAGAGAATAAGGGTTTTAGTCTTGTGTGGTCGTGTGTATTGTGAGCCATTCATTCATCCATAGATGATTGAATTGGACTGACTTTTGAGTTGTAATTTGTCCACACTAAGCTTTGAAGCAAGAGTGTGTGTTTACTTGGTTGAAGCTTTTAAGCAAGATCAAGTATGTGTTATTGAAGAGTGTCTTATTTTTATTGTAATACTTGTTTTACATCACTGCTGTGATTGAGGGGGAGTGAGTAGGATCTCATATCTAAGAGTTCTTAGGTAGAAGTCACACGGGTAGAGATTAGTTGAAAAGACTGTAACTTGAAGTTGTTTACTGAGAGTCTTTGAACTAATTCTGTTTAGTGGATTTCCTTCCTGGCTTGGTAGCCCCCAGATGTAGGTGAGTTTGCACCTAACTGGGTTAACAATTGCTTGTGTCACTTGCATTATTGTTCTTTATCTTTTATCCTATTTATATTGTTCAGATATTAGTGTCGTGACATTACCTTCGACATCTCATATCTAATACCAGAATTTCACCATTAAAGGTAACAAACCCATAACGAAAGTTTCTTTCATATACTTTATACCCGAAGTTCTTCAGGTTAGAGATCTTGGAATTAATCCACCTTCTGTAGGCTTCCCAAGCAGATTCACTTTCAGCCGGATTTGCTGAAGAACGACTGATCGTTATAGCTTCATGCAGATGGCTTCTTGACTCTGACTCAAATTTCCTCTGAATCTTACTAATGTTGGGACTAGGTTTTGATGGTTTAGGAAATATGACAGTAAGGTATATTTTGGTTTCATCATGATCAGTGTCATATAGAGTTAGAAGTGTATGGGAAATGATTAGGGGTGGTTCTTAATCAGATACTTCTAGTTTAGGTTCAGGAGTACCGTTAGACACATTGTTTCCAGAATATCTCAAGGGATATGTTATGGGGGTTGTTATATTTGGATTTTCTATATGGGAAGCAAAAATAGATGAAGGTGGAATGGTGAAGATTGTAACTGTGAAGGAGATAGTGTTGATGGTATTTGTTGATGTTGTTGTGACTGAGTTTCTGAAACTTGAGGAGTTTCTGTAACAGGTTCTATGATGGGTGTTTCTGTGGGTGGTAGAAGTAAGATAGGTTCATAGATTGGTTGGGAAAATATTGATTGAGAATAAGATGAAATAGGTTGTGAAGTGGGAGGAAGTGGTGTTGGTAAGATTCTTTCAGAAACTATAGAATCAAAAACAATATGATTGTTAGCTTCAGGAATCTTACTAGAAGTAGTAGTTTCAGAAGTTTTAAACGATTGTTGGACAACATCAAACGTGTCCTTCAGAAGCATTGCTTTCTGGCGCTCACTGAGAGGCACCTCATCTTCATCCAGAAGGACAACAACTTTCTTCTTCTTCTGAGGCCTTATAGATCCTTCTTCTCTTAATTCCTTCTTCCTTTTCCCATATACATCTAGATAAGTGTCTGGTAAGTTAAATGGGTCAACCATTGGGTCAATACCATCCTTAAGATAACTCTCAAGATAAGCCATGATCAATCTTAGTAAAGATTGCAAAGTTGCCAACCGAAATCCTTATTCCACCGATATCATCCTTTAAGGGAATGAAATTTGGCCTTAAAACCTTAGAAATGAGACCCATGCTCTTGATATTCTTCCTCCATAAGACCTTCCCAACATCCTTCACCAATTGATCAGTTAGACCACTGATTAGCAGGTCATCCACCAGACCATTCTCCACAAGAATATCACAAATAAGCATTCCATTTGTAATAAACTTATTTTTTCTTTTCTTTGAAGAACTACCATTTTTGGATTCTCTTATTGAATCCTTCATAAATTTGAACAAGATAGAGGGGAGAGGTAGCTTGAGACCCTTTTCTAGAAAGAACAACATGAACTTTTGACGAGTATTGACATAGTTAGAACTATTGGTGATAGGTCTATGGTGAACGCAACCCAAAATGATCATGAACCACACTCGTAGGTTGCTTGTCAAGTCCTTAGCAATGGGACCTTTATCATCATTAAGATTGGTTCTAACTTTGAAGATGACAAGAGCAATAGTTGCTTCTCTCTTAGCATTGAGCTTGACACTCTGAATTCTTTTTCCCTTTCCATTGTGCGAGATTAAGTCAGCAATGGATTTCTCAGTAATGACAATCTTCCTTTCTGCAGTAGCATGCACCCAAAACTGCTTCACAGGCACTGGGTAAATAGGACCACATGAAATCAAACGATATGACGACCACTTAATGCAATGATTGTCCAGAATCAAGAAGATAAATTGATAAGATTGCTTCTGATCAGAACCTTTCTGATTCAAGAAACTTCCTTACTTTAGAAATCTCATGTTTCAAAGTCAACAAATATATTCTCAGAATCTAATCTAGAGTTCTGAAGACTTAAAAATTCTAAAATACATCTTTTCATTCTGGACAAAAATCCATAAATAAGTTTTTCAGAATGAAAATGAATCTATCTTCAATAAGGGGTTTTGTAAAGATATCAGTCCATTGATGGTCTATATTAAAAAAATTTAGAAGAAAAATATCCTTCTAAACATAGTCACGTAAAAATTGATGTCTAATTTCAATCTGCTTAGCCCTAAAATGCAAGATAGGATTCTTAGATAAACAGATAACAGAAGTATTATCATAGAGAATCGGAATGTTACTCTCAGATATCTTATAATCTTCCAGCTGAATGTTCATCCAGAGTATTTGAGTGTTGCATCCAAAAGTTGCAATATATTTAGCTTTGTCTGTTGAAAGTGCAATTGTTGATTGTCTCTCGCTAGACCATGAGATCAGATTGTCTCCCAAAAATTGACAACTTCCAGAAGTAATTTTCCTTTATATTCTATCTCCAGCATAGTCAGTATCACAATAGCCTACTAATTTGTATTAACTTGATTTTCTATAAAACAAACAAAGGTTAGTAGTACCTTTCAGATACCTAAAGATTCTCTTAACAGTAGTTAAGTGAGTTTCCTTAGGATCTGATTGGAAGTGAGCACATAATCAGACACTGAATAAAATATCAGGTCTAGAAGCGGTTAAATAAAGGAGAGATCATATCATACCTCTGAATAGCTTCTGATTTACCTTACTTCTTACCTCTTCTTTCTCCATAATACATGTAGGATGCATTGGAGTCTTTGCTTTCTTGCATTCTGATAAGTTAAACTTCTTCACTAGTTCCTTTGTACATTTTCTCTACTGAACGTACGGTCCTTCTGAACATTGACCAATTTGGGTTCCAAGAAAGAACTTTAGTTCTCCCATCAGACTCATTTCAAATTTTGCATGCATTGACTTTGCAAAATCCTTGCACAACAAAGCATTAGCATAATCAAAAATAATATCATCAACATAAATTTGCACAACCATAATATCATTCTTAAAGGTTTTGCAAAAGAGAGTTGTGTCCACTTTCCCTGTGGTAAAATTATTTTCCAAAAGGAAGTTACTTAGTCTATCATACCAAACTCTGGGAGCTTGTTTCAGACCATATAACGACCTTTTCAATTCAAAAACAAAGTTAGGATTTTGAGAGCTTCCAAAACCAGGAGGTTGGTGCATATATACTTCTTTAGAAATATATCCATTTCAGAATGCACTCTTAACATCTATCTGATAAAGGATGATGTTATGATTGACTGCAAAAAAAATTAAAAGACGAATAGATTCTAACCTGGAAGCTGGAGCAAAGGTTTTTGTATGGTCTATACCTTCTTGCTTACTATAACCTTGTGCTACCAGTCGAGCCTTGTTTCTAACAACTTCTCCCTTCTCATTTAGCTTGTTTCTAGAGACCCATTTGGTTCCAATAACATGGAAACCCTTTGGTTTCTAAACAAGATCCCAAACATCATTTCTGGTGAATTGATTCAGTTCTTTTTGCATAGCCAAAATCCATTCATTATCCAAAAGAGCTTCATCAATAGATGTGGATTCTACCAGAGATACCAAACCTAGAAGAGTCTCTTTAGAAGGTTTGAATGAAGATATAGTTTGGACTGGAGCATTTTATTCTCCCATAATCAGTTCTTCAGAATGAGAGGTTCTTGGTCTGCTCTTCTTCTAATGAGTTAGACCAACGACAGATTCTGGTTGAGTCGTTTGCTTTAGATTTTTTAGATTTGATTTCTATGTCTCTTTCTCTAGAATTAGTATCCTTGGATTTTGAAAGATTGATCTTCAAATCTGCAAATTTCTCAAATAGCTTTGACTTTTCAGGGTCAAGCTTGACATTGAATCTAACATTAATTGATTATGTAGTCTTTGGAGCGTTCAAAATATTTCAACAATTCGTGTTTCAGTGTTAAAGATTTTGTAGTCTTTGGAGCTTTCAAAATATCCTAACAATAAATAGTTTTGTGCTTTAGAATCAAACTTTCCAAGATTCTACTTAGTGTTCAACATAAAGCACTCACAACCAAAAGGGTGAAAGTAAGAAATCATGGACTTTCTGTTCTTCCATAATTCATAGGGAGTATTACCCATAATAGGTCTATTAGAAGTGATGTTAATATAACAAGTTGGGTTAACTACTTCTTCCCAAAAATGCTTAGCCATGTCAGTTTCTTGGATCATGGTGCGAGTCATTTTGTTTCAAAGTCATATTCTTCCTTTATACAACCGCATTTTGTTAAGGAGTTCTAGGACAGAAGAAATCATGGGTAATTCCATTTGTATCAAAAATATTTTCAAAATGTTTATTTTCAAATTCGCCACCATGATCACTTCAGACATTGACTATTTTGCAGTTAATTTCGGTTTGCACTAGTGAGCAGAATATAGAGAATACAGAATGTGACTCACCCTTGTGTTTCAAGAACTTTACCCATGTCCATCGACTATAGTCATCAACAGTGACCAATCAATACTTCTTTCCATCGATAGAGGTAGTTTTCACTTATCCAAATAAATCAATATGTAGAAGCTCTAACGGTCTAGAGGTAAAAACAACAGTTTTCTCTTTGAAAGATGTTTTAGAAAACTTGCCTTTCTGACATGCTTCACAAAAAGCATCTAAAGCGAACTTCAGGTTGGGTAAGCGTTTGACTAATCCAAGCTTATTTAGCTGAGAAATCCTTCTCATGCTAACATGGACCGAACGTCTATGCCATAGACATTGCTCTTCCTTAACAAACATTAGACATTTTACATTTTGATCCTCAAGATCAGAAAGTCTGATTTTACCATCTTTCTTGTAGATGTTTGATTGGCTGCATTTTATGTTAAAACACTAACTGGACTCTAATGCCTTGACTGATGTCATGACATGCTTTGGAGATGTTTGATTGGCTGCATTGTATGTTAGAACATCTAACTGTACTCTGATGTCTTGACTAATGTCATGACATACTTGAGTAGTATGCTGCAGGTTTAGCTAATACAGGATTTACTGAATGTCAAACTAGATGTTATGACATTCATTCCTGACAGTAGATACTGAGGTGTAGCACATGTGGTTGTCTGTTATAACTCAGTATTTAATTTCAATCTGTTTATCAAGGGAATAACACACCTGGCATAAGGCCTACTGTCTGAATGTCAAACTGGATGTTATGACATTCATCATTGACAGCATATGCTGAATAATAGGCAGGTTGGTTTTCTGCTACAGTTCAGTATGTATCTCAGTCTGTTCTTCAGGAGGAAAACAGACCATGGCATAAGGCTCTATGTGTAAATGTCAAATTGGATATTTTGACATTTATTAATGTAAGCTGATACTGAAGTATGGACTGGTTGGTCCTTTACAGTACAACATTTTGTACAGTCTGTTTTTAGGAGAATAACAGACTTAGCATATGGCCTATGATCTGGACGTCAAACTGAATGTTGTGACATTCATTCCTGACAGCATATGCTATATTGTAGGTTGGTCAGTTTTTCTGTTTCAGCAGTTTTCTCAAGCTATTCTTCAGGAATCCAACAGCTGAGCTAAAATCCAGGAAACTAACAACTAAGCTACAATTAATGAACCTAACAAATAGCCTATTTGTTAGTACCCTAATATGTGGAAATTAGGTTAACTTGCTTGACCTTAATTTCAGGAAATACAAGTACAAGGCCCAAGTGCTGCAATATAAAAGGATGGTAATCCTTCATTCAGAACTCGGGGATTTTAGGCGTGAAGTTTTTATTGTTCCATATACTTCACTGTTGTATTTTTGTGTGTGTCTTGTATTAGGTGTATCTTGCGAGCCAAGCAATTATCACCTAGATGATTGCATTGGACTAGGGTGTTCATTGAGTTGTAAGTGTTGTGTCACTCTAAGCTTTTAAGTATGAGTGTTGTGTATCTTGATTAAAGCTGTTCAGATGGAGTCGGTATACAAATTCCTGAAGAAGAATGGGACAAGGAGCAAGAGGCATTAGCCCTTGGAAACTCTAAGGCCTTGAATGCACTGTTCAATGGAATAAGTAAGAACATCTTCAGACTGGTGCATCACTGTAAGCTGGCTAAAGAAGTGTGGGATACTCTCAAGATAACTCATGAAGGTACCTCCAAGGTGAGGATGTCAAAACTTCAGATGCTGACCACCAAGTTTGAAAATCTGAGGATGAAAGAGGATGAGACTATTCATGACTTCCACATGAATATTCTTGAAATTGCCAACACTTCTGGTGGCTTAGGTGAGAAAATGGCTGAAGAGAAGCTTGTAAGAAAGATTCTCAGATCATTGCCAAAGATATTTGCCATGAAGGTCACAGCCATATAAGAGGCTCAAGATATCAGCAATATGAAGGTTGATGAACTTATTGGTTCACTCCAAACCTTTGAAATGGGCTTATGTGAGGATGCTGAAAAGAAGAACAAAAGCATAGCTTTTGTATCAAATACTGAAGAGAATTCAGAAGAAGGAAACATTGGAGGAAATGAAAGCATTTCAGAAGCCATAGCCATGCTTGGAAGACAGTTCAACAAGTTCATAAAGAAGGTTGATCAACAGGGTAGACCTAATGTCAAGAACTCTTCATATGACATCAGTAGAAAGTCAAAATATGAAGAAAAGGTCACTCAAGGCAAGGGAATCCAGTGCCATGGATGTGAAGGTTATGGTCATATTAAAGCTGAATGCCCTACCTTCCTCAAGGTGCAAAAGAAAGGGCTATCTATCACCTGGTCCGAAGGAGATTCTGAGAGTGAATCTGAAGGAGAATCTACTAAACATGTCACTGCTGACCAGTGTTTGTGCCTCTGATGATGACTCAAGTGGAGATGAACTTACCTTTGATGAACTTGCTGCTTCATATAAAGAACTATGTGTTAAAAGTGCAGAAGTGTGTATCCAAGGAGAAAAGCAGAAGAAACTCATCAAAGAGCTGGAAGCTGAGAAATAGAAGCAGCTGACAGTCATAGATGGTCTGAATGGTGAGATATCTTTGCTGACATCTAAGCTAGAACAAATGATTAAATCCATCAGAATGCTGAATAAAGGAACTGACACCTTGGAAGAGATTCTAAAGGTGGGACAGAAGTCAGGAACCATGTCTGGGTTAGGCTTTGCTAAGAAATCCTCAACTGAACTCAAAAGATCAAAGGCTGAAGTTCAGAAACTCAAGCAGAAGTCACAACCGATGTCTCAACATCAGGGAACCAGGATGAGTAACCATCAGAAGAAGAAATTTCAGAGATGGAGATGTCACTACTGTGGTAGATTTGGTCACATAAAACCTTTCTGCTACAGGCTGCATGGTTATCCTAACCAGAATACTCAAGTCAGACCTAAGCAGAAGGCATCTAAGCATAATGCCCCCATTAAAAAACAAAAATGGGTTTCTAATCAGACACCTCAAGTCAAACCTAAGCAGCAGGCATCTAAGCATAATATCCCCATTGAGAAACAAAAATGGGTGGCTAAACTAACTCACACATCTCCAAGGGCATCTACCAGACAAGACTGGTATTTTGACAGTGGCTGCTCAAGACATATGACTGGGATGAGCAACTTATTGGTGGATCAACAACCCCATGCCACCAGGTATGTGACATTTGGTGATGGAGCTAAAGGAGAAGTCAAGGGTGTTGGTAAGCTGGATTGTCCTGGAGTTCCAAAACTGAGAAATGTGCTGTTAGTAAAAGGACTAACTGCTAATCTCATCAGCATAAGCCAACTATGTGATCAAGGCTTCAATGTACAGTTCACTAAGGAAGGATGTGTAGTGATGAATGGTTGCAATCAGGAAGTTATGAGAGGAGCCAGATCCAAAGATAAATGTTATCTCTGGGAATCTAAAGTCTCACACTACTCCTCAAAGTGCCCCTTAGCCAAGGAAGAGCAGGAAGTGAAGTTGTGGCATGGAAGACTTGGACAACTTCATTTAAGAGGAACGAAGAAGATCATATCCAAGGAAGCAATTAGAGGAATCCCAAATCTGCTTATGGATGAAAGAAAAGGCTGTGGAAAATGTCAGATTGAAAGCCATGAGTCATCCTCACCTATTGGACCTCATCCAAATGGTGTAGTAGCAAGGGAGAAACAGAAGTGTGTATCATTGTCCACTGTAGAAGCTAAGTACCTAGCTTCTGGTAGCAGGTGTTCACCACTGGTATGGATAAACCAGATGCAGACTGAGTACAATGTCACTCAGAATGTCATGACATTGGATGTTACTCAGTTTGACAAAGTTAGGGGTACAGAGGGAATATGCGCTTCTGAGAAATTATAACAACTAATGATGTTAGTTATTTACTGTTTAGTAAGTCAACTTATTAAACAATTGATAGTACACTCTGATTGGTCAACAAATAATAGACATTGCTCGAGCAACTAGCGTTTCCTATTCCATCGTTTCAACTTTCAGTCTTGCAAACTTTCTCTCAAAGAAACTGTTCATCTCTCCTCCGAAATATTCATCATGTCGCACCAATCCGACTCAACTTCCTACACGACCATGTCTGATTCCTCCAGCTCTGAGTCTTGCAACCCTAACCGGGAAGATCCTGTGGCTGACGCTGCAAATACGTCTCATGCAAGAAGACCTAAAGAAACGGTCTCCGGATTCTCCTCAGCAATCGCACTTGATGAACAAACCAGGGAAGGCTCCAGGTATGTGCACAATGCCATTGCAACTATGGTGACTGGGATACTATCTGGTAATCGTAAGGTTCCTGGGGTCTCCATTCCCTTAAACAATATCATACCTGATAATGTTGCATGTCAAGAAAACGCAGTCGTCTTAAGAAAGAATGTCTCTGACGATGCTGAGCAAACTGATGCTCATGAGGGGTCAAAAAGTGACAAACCCTTAGACAGTGTGGGTAGTGAGGCAGTCCGTGTCACTCATGATGTCAGTGACAACCCTAAAACTGACACAGTTAATCTGGAAGAGTTCTCTGATAATGAACTGTTGACCTCAGTTGTCCCTAGCATAGCCAAAAGGGTTAGGACTAGGAGAGAAAAGAAGACTGTGGTGCAGAGGTCCCCAACAAGGAAGTTTGATGTGGCAATTTCTCCCAATCCAACGGTGACAGAGAGTTCCCTCAAAAGGAAAGGGCATGGACCTGCGAAATCTTGGAGCAAAGAGGTGCCCAAGAAAATGAAGACCAAGTTTGTTGCTGGGGAGTCTGAGTCAGATGTCCCATGTGATGTCACAACATCTCTGTCTAAGAAGAAGCCAACCACTAGCAAGCTGGCTGCTAGTGTCCCTGAGGTACCTATTGACAACGTGTCATTCCATTTTGCTTCTAGTGTAAACAGGTGGAAGTATGTCTATCACAAGAGGATGGCCTTGGAGAGGGAACTGGCTCAGAATGCCCTAGAGTGTAAGGAGATTGTAGACCTGATTCAAGAGGCAGGGTTAATGAAAACTGTGACTCAACTCCCAAAGTGCTATGAGACTTTAGTAAAGGAGTTTGTTGTTAATGTGTATGAGGAATGTGCAGATGGAAAGTCCAGAGAATTCAGAAAAGATATGTGCGAGGCAAGTGTGTGAACTTCTCTCCCTCAGTTATCAACCTGTATTTGAGAAGACCTGATGTAGCTCAACCTGAGCTTGAAGTGACTGACGACAGAATTTGTCAAGTCATCACTGCAAATCAAGTCAAGAAGTGGCCTCTTAAAGGTAAGTTGGTGGCCAGCAAACTCAGTGTGAAGTATGCTATGCTACACAAAATTGGAGCTGCCAACTGGGTGCCCACAAATCACAAATCCACTGTGGTTGTGATGCTTGGAAAGTTCATCTACGCTGTTGGAACCAAAGCAAAGTGTGACTATGGAACCTACATTTTTTATCAAACCATGAAACATGCTGGGAGCTTCAGTGTGAAGGGGCCTATAGCCCTCCCTTCCCTCATATGTGGAATTGTGCTGAATCAATTTCCAAACATATTGACAGAGAATGACTCTGTGAACAGAAGAGAGAGTCTGTTGGCCTTCAATTATAAACTGTTCCTGGGTAAGCATGTCCCTGACATTGCCATGACAACTGGAGAGACATCAAGGGTTGGCAATCAACCAGATAAAGCTGTTGTCATTGCCATACTCGGGGAGACTTGCAAAGAGCTAGAGGCAAGGAAGCTCACTTTGGAAAAGTTGATTATCAAATTGGAGATGTCTGATGATGGTGTGCTTGATGAAGCTGCTGAGGCTACAGAAGGAGCTGCAAGGCAAAGTGCAGAGGGTGAGGAGGAGGCCAGTTCTGATGATGGCACTGATGATGAGGCTGACTCTAAGTCATAATGATTAAATCATTTAATGTATTCCTCTCATTTATGTGTAATTCTGTTTATTTGGTCTGTAATTTAAAGTGTTGCTTTGGCAACATTTTTGACAAAAAGGGGGAGTAACACCTGTGATGCCCCAGGATAACAGATTATGTGATTAAACAGATATTGAAGATCCTCTAATCCAGAGGTTGTGCTGCAGCTGATGTTCCACTTCTATGAGTGTGAGTGTGTTTATGCGTGCTGCTATTAGAAGTTTTTATTTAGCTTCTATGTAAGATGAGTGTATGTGTGCTGCTGTTAGAAGTTTTTATTTAACTTTTGTATGTGTGATGATATGTGAAGTTTTTATTTAACTTCTATCTGTGGTGAGTGTGCTACTGCTCTGAGTATATTAGCTAGGTTAATTTCCCTGCTAGATGTGTGTTTTCCGCTGCTGTGAACTCTGTTGTGATGCCAAGTAGTTTTAGCCAAAAATTTGCCAAAGGGGGAGTTTGTAGATGTTTGATTGGCTGCATTTTATGTTAAAACACTAACTGGACTCTAATGTCTTGACTGATGTCATGACATGCTTTGGAGATGTTTGATTGGCTGCATTGTGTGTTAGAACATCTAATTGTCTTCTGATGTCTTGACTAATGTCATGACATACTTGAGTAGTATGCTGCAGGTTTAGCTAATACAGGATTTACTGAATGTCAAACTAGATGTTATTACATTCATTCCTGACAGCAGATATTGAGCTGTAGCACAGGTGGTTGTCTGTTATAACTCAGTATTTAATTTCAGTCTGTTTATCAAGGGAATAACAGACCTGGCATAAGGCCTACTGTCTGAATGTCAAACTGGATGTTATGACATTCATCATTGACATCATATGCTGAATAATAGGCAGGTTGGTTTTCTACTACAGTTCAGTATGTATCTCAGTCTGTTCTTCAAGAGGAAAACAGACCATGGCATAAGGCTCTATGTGTAAATGTCAAATTGGATATTTTGACATTTATTAATGTAAGCTGATACTGAAGTATGGACCGGTTGGTCCTTTACAGGACAGCATTTTGTATAGTCTGTTTTCAGGAGAATAACAGACTTAGCATATGGCCTATGATCTGGACGTCAAACTGAATGTTGTGACATTCATTCCTGACAGCATATGCTATATTGTAGGTTAGTTAGTTTTTCTATTTCAGCAGTTTTCTCAGGCTATTCTTCAGGAATCCAACAGCTGAGCTAAAATCCAGGAAACTAACAACTAAGCTACAATTAATGAACCTAACAAATAGCCTATTTGTTAGTACCCTAATATGTGGAAATTAGGTTAACTTGCTTGACCTTAATTTCAGGAAATACAAGTACAAGGCCCAAGTGCTGCAATATAAAAGGATGGCAATCCTTCATTCAGAACTCAGGGATTTTTGGCGTGAAGTTTTTATTGTTCCATATACTTCACTACTGTATTTTTGTGTGTGTCTTGTATTAGGTGTATCTTGTGAGCCAAGAAATTATCACCTAGATGATTGCATTGGACTAGGGTGTTCATTGAGTTGTAAGTGTTGTGTCACTCTAAGCTTTTAAGCGTGAGTGCTGTGTATCTTGATTAAAGCTGTTAAGCACAATCAAGAGATGTTTGAAGTGTGACTTCACTATAAACTTTAATATAATTAAAGGTTGTAATCACTGACGTGATTGAGGGGGAGTGAGTAGGAACTCTGATCTTAGAGTAAGATTGAAATTGCATTGGGTAGGTATTAAGTGATAGGGTTAAACAGTTGGTTTAAGGTCTAAATTATTACTACTAATAGTGGATTTCCTCCCTGGCTTGGTAGCCCCCAGGCGTAGGTGTGTGTGACACCGAACTGGGTAAACAATTCCTTGTGTTATTTACTGCACTTACTTTTTAAGTTCTGCATAATTCTTGTCTGCGCAGAATTGGATGTCATAACATCCCGTGTGACATCGAAAGTCTGTTAACTAGAATTTCATTTCTGACTAACAGTCTTACAGGACTTTTGATTAAAAATGAAGTCATAACCATTTTAACTAAGTTGACTAATAGACAAAAGGTTATGCATCAGACCATCAACTAAAAGAACATTAGTAATAGAAGGAAGTTTACTGTTACCAATAGTTCTGGAGCCAGTGATCTTTCCTTTCTGGTTTCCTATGAAACCAACGAAGCCTTCAGGCTTAAGTTCCAAATATTGAAACATAGACCTAAGCCCATCATATGTCGCGAGCATCCATTGTCCAGGTACCATAACTGGTGTTTCAGCTGAGCTGCTAAGGATGTCTGCAACATATATTATTTTATCCTTAGGTACCCACTTTTTGGGTCCTCTCTTGTTAGTTTTTCCAGAGTTTCTTACAACTTTGGGTCTTTGGGCAATAGGAAAATCATGGGGAATTTGTGCATGATACTTAGGTTTCAGAACTGAGTTCATACCCTTTGTATGTTTCTGTGTCTGTGCAGAAATATCAAGCTTAGAGCCAACAGGCACGAAATGCACATAGAGAGGTTTTGGTTTTACCTTCTAACTTTCGTTAGGTTTTATAGTTTTTGTACAACCTAAACCTTTATTTCCATTTCTGCTAACTCCATAGATTAAGGAAGCTATTTTGCTTCTATCTATGCTTTTAGCTAGAAAGTACTGGAATGTTCTATCATATCTAATGATGCAATCAGTACCATAAGCTTCTGAGACTATTTCTTCCTCTAGTTTTGAAAACTTTCTTTTCAAAGCAAAGTTTTACTTTCTAAAGAAATAATTTTTCATTTAGAGAGGAAATATCTTTCTCAAGCTCACTGCGAGTTTCAGAAGTTACTACTTGGACTTGTTTAAGGTCCTTGTATTTACTCTGAAGACTCTGGTACTTTTCCAGCATTTCAGAGAGACGTGATTCAAGATCAGAATGAGATAGGTTAGCAAATACCTCTTCATAATCGGATTCGTATTTTAATTTTGATAATACCTTATCTTCTAGTTTGTCTGAACCTTCTGAATCATTTCTAGTTAGCATCAATACGACGTTGGCTTTTTCTTTGTCGAAATCTTCTTCTTCGGATTCTGAGTCATCCCATGTAGCTAACAACCCCGTCTTGCCTTTTTAAAAATTCCTCTTAGGCCTTCTATTGTTTTTCAGCTTAGGACAATCATTTTGGTAGTGGTATGGCTCCTTGCACTCAAAGTAGATATCTTATTTTCTAGAACCTTGCTTCTTTTTTCCAGATAAAGAATCAAAACAACCAGCAGTCTTTCTGGCTCCTCTGAACTTCCCTTGACCATTGTGCATGTGCTTACAAAGTTTGTTGACTCTCTTTAAAATTAGAGATAACTCATCATCATCTTCTGATTCTTCATCAGATCCTTCTGATTCTTCCTTAACTTGATAAGCTTTTGTCTTCTCAGGCTTAGACTTTAAGGCAACAGATTTACCTCACTTATGAGGTTTATCTTCCTCGAGCTCAACCGCGTGGCTTCTTAAAGAACTAACAATTTCTTCAAGACTAATACTATTGAGATCCTTCGCTAGCTTCAAAGCAGTTACCATAGGTCTCCATTTTTTAGGAAGACTTTTGACAATATTCTTAATGTGGTAAACTATAGAGTGTCCTTTGTCCAGAATTTTCAGTCCTGCAACAAGCATTTGAAAACTTGAGAACATAGTCTCAAATGTTTCATCATCTTCCATTTTGAATGCCTTGTACTTTTGGATTAAGGTCGAGGGATTTGTCTCCTTTACTTGAGCATTCCCCTCATGATTCATCCTCAGAGGGTTAAATATGGATTTGGCAGAATCTCTGTTTGTTCTTATACTCAGTATAAGAGATAGCATTTAGCAATATAGTTTTGGCCTTATGATAATTTTTGAAATATTTCTTCTGTTGATTAGTCATAGCACTTCTTGCTATATTATTTCCTTCAGCATTAACTGGGTGAACATAGCCATCGACTACAATATCCCAAAGATCAACATCATAACCAAGAAAGAAACTTTTGATTCTATCTTTCCAATAATCAAATTTCTCACCATTAAATATTGGTGGTTTTGCATTGTAGTGATCTCTTTCATTATTGTTAACAACGTTAGCAGCGTTAGCAGTGGCTATTGTTTCTCACACAAACTGGGTCTGTACTGAACATGGTGAAGTGTTGATATATCTTTTATCGCAATCAGAACTTGAGCTTTGATGCCAATTAAAGGTGTGAAAAATATAAGAAAGAGGGGTTTGAATTGGGTTTTACAATACAAAAGGTTTTTACCAACTCAAGAACACCACTTAAAAGTTAATAACAAAGAGATAAAAACACAAGTATTTTTATCCTGGTTTGCTTGGAACTCGAAGCTACTCCAGTCCACCCGCAGAGGTGATTTTTCCTAATACACAAGAACTTAATCCACTATAATCAACAGATCACAATAATCGCAAAGAATAACCTTCCTTGTATTCTCAAGGATCCGATTATACCCTAGTCTCCTTAAGGACTCACAAAAAATAACTTTCTTATCTTCTCAAGGATCCGACTATACCCTAGTCTCCTTAAGGAATCAAAGAAACAGTTTGAAAGATATTTTGTGTGTTACAAGTTGCTTCTATACAAACAGATTTTACACAAATGATAAACAATTACTTGAAGAAAAACGGTGTACAAAGAATGATAGTTTTCCAAAGTTTAGCAGCGCTTTTGTATATTTCTTCGTCATCGCCTTATTTTTGTTCAAGTCTCCAAGTCTTACTTATATAGCATAAGAAGAAGGCCGTTAGAGGGGGAAATGGGAAAAAATCATATAGCGCATGTGTAGGAGAATTGCCATCCAAGGCGCAGCGGAATTTAAAATTTCTCCATTTAGTGATCCTTACGAATGGGCATGATCAGTGATAGAATCGTTACCTCTTGTGGCGATTCAAACCTTTGGTGCAGATCTCTGATAATGATCAAAACCTTTGATACAGATCCACGGGGCGATCACGAACGTTGAACGATGACAACGTCTCTACTCAGTCCACACGAACGGATTCCTTCAATCGCAGTGCTAGCTGTTATGAATGAAGGCTTTGAGTGAGAGAAAGAGGGAAACAAAATTCCAAGTCTCTACTTGAATTTATGTCTGAGTGGATTGGAGTGACAATGCTTCTACCCAAGGGGTTCTATTTATAGAACCACTTGTGTGGGCTTCAAGCTAAAAAGCCCACTTAAGTGTATTTTGGCCCATATCCTATAATATGCCCAAAATCACTTAAGTATTTGGTACCTTACCATATTTCGTCTCCCACTTAAGTGCACCATACCTTACGGTGTTCCTTAGTTACTCTATCTCTCATCAATCCGTCCTTTGTGTGTGACCCTATAGGTTTTCGCGGCGTTGGCAATTATATTAAATCACGCATTTAACATAATAAACAGTGAGTGGTATCTAGCAACACATCACTGCTACCCAAGTCACGAAAATGTCATGTGATCTGACAAAACCTCCTGTGATAATAATTATGTGTATAATTACCCCTTTGCCCTTATGTCTATATTGAACACAAGGTATAGACCGTGTCACCCTTGTCCAGTTCAATATTGGGCCCATAGACATTTATCCTGTTACGCAGGATTGGCAAATTCCATCTAGGACACTCATGTCCCTCAGCATGTTTCGTGGAGTACCCATCAACTGTCTTTATGGTTATCCAGTTACGGACAACGTTGGATCAGCAATAAAGCACTCGACTCTACATCTAGGATCCATAGTGGTTTCAGATCGAAGAGTGGTATACACTATTATCACCATGAGAATAACTTATGACACTTTGCATAACTTTCTATATAGTATTCTCATAGCGGGTCAATCCGGTATAAATATTACTCCTAATACTCATACCTATGTTTAAGACTTGATAACTCTTTATCCATGATCCATGAGATGTGATCATCAGTCTACAAACATAATAGTCTTAATGCTTTAATGTTATCCCACTTCACATTAAAGCTCGACTACGGATGCTTTAAGAACAGTGCCCTTATGTTTAATGTGTTCTCATGATTAAGTCACACTTAATACATTAAACGGACTATCTATTCTAGGGACTTTATTAATCAACCATAATAAAGAAAATGCCTTTTATTATTAATAAATAATTCGATAAAAGTACCAAAAGTATTGGCCTCTAGGGCTTACACCAACAGCATGTCCACTGTTGGATGGTGAAATGAGTGATAATGAATATTGTCCTTCACCCACAAAATCAGTGACAGGTGTGATGTATAGTAATATCCTTTTCCCACGAAATCAGGTAGTGAAAAGGATATTTGATTTGTACTATGCACTATTTGATCACGTACCTATTTGATCTTATCTTCAAGTTCATTAGCTTTTGATGAGAGTTGATGAAGCATGAAATGAAGAAACATAAAGCTGGATTCAGAAACTTCATAATCTTGGGTCAAAACCTTGACAACGTTAGTAGTCTTGCTTGAGATCTTTAGTAACTTCAGAATCTTTAGAGTCTTCAGAATCTACAGTCAAAACCTGGATAACCTTAATCGTTTGGCTTTAGATCTTAAGAATCTTCAGCTACGTAACACAACTTCAGAAGTTTGCCATACTTCAGAAGCTTGGTGATCAGAGTCACATCCAGAAGCACGAACTGAGAGAACATTGTAGCAGAAACATAGCATTTCCTCATAAGCTTCTCAGGAGTGAATCAGCACAAAAGCAGAAAGATTAATGCAGCAGTGACTTTGAACATCTTTCAGAACTTCTTATGACTGGCGCAAAAACGAATTTGGAACTCATCATTCAGAAATTGATGACATTGCATGTTATATACTCATAATCAGAGGTGCCTACTAAAGCTACACAATAACAAACCATTAGGGTACCAAAATTGTTCTCACACAAATACAACATTGTTATCATCAAAACTCAAGGTATAGATGCCGAACCAAATCTTATTCTAACATATATGTGTCGCATCCTGCGAAAAATCAACCGGCGAGGCTCGAAAACAAAACACACACAGAGCCGCCACTGCGCGTTATTTATCCCAAGATAGGGAAAGGAAACGCTCAGAGAAACCTGGAAAGGAAATGGTCTTGCGACCAAAGAGAAAGGGTAAGGGAGTCGGTTACGCAAGGGGAAGGTATTAGCACCCCTCACGTCCGTCGTACTCGACGGGATCCACGTTCTAAGAAAAGAAAAAGGTTGCTAAACATCACACACACACACAAGGGAACGCAGGTGGGGTTAAGAGGAACGAGCTCGATAAGGTATCGCACCTTATGCCTACATATCTTGTCTGGAACAAGAATCAGAGCCACTGTAGTTCGGCTTACGCACGCCAAACAACACAAAACATACAAACAAGCAAGGGTGGCAAACATGGAGCTCGACAACCACTGGATGGAATTACGTCAGCATCCGAACCAAAACACGCACAAAGCGGCAAACGTGGAGCCCGACTGCCAATCACTGGGCTTACGTCGGCATCCGAACCCAAACATACAATCAGATAACAAGCAAACACACACAAAAAAGAAAAAGGTTGCCCGGAGTGGTCTCGCACGACCACCTGCCTACATACCTCGTCTGGAACAAGGATCAGGGTGATGTAGTTCCCCTGAAAGGGAAAAAGATTTCAGCCAGAAACCGGGGGAAGACGCACTACTAGGGAGCTGGACTCGAGCCTAGTGTTGTCATGCATCGTTTACCCTAAGTTCGGTTTTCTATCCTACTTGCATAAGCAAACTACTCCTATCCAGGAAAGAAGCAAGCACACAAGCATACAGAATAATTCAAGCATACATCCAATGAAAACAAGCATCCCAAACAGATATCCACATAGCACGCACTATAACCAAACAAGTGGCTCACACAATAGGTTTGACTGCCGAAGCGAGTCGTTTGTACGGGCTGGATTTGCTCTTAACCTTGCCATTACGAGGCTAAGGTGAAGCAGATGAGAGGTGAAGTGAGGATCAGACCTCACAGCTCTTATCCCTAACCAGGGAGAGCTTCTGACAAATGAGCATGGGTCCAGAATGGGGGAACCCTTCTATGCTCAGAGACTCTGACACAATGTGCACTGCACGGATCTTGGGCTTGTGATCTCAATGCTACAACCATGTAATGGGAGCAAGGAGAAGACTCAACTGAATAGTGGGGGGTAGACTGCATACCCCTACCTTCCACCAATTGCCTTACTTAAAGGACTTTCACCTGCTTGGCACGAAAAATAAACAACCACAATCATCGCCTCTTAAGGAGGACTTCAGACATTTATTTGCCCGGCCAAATAACAGACCGGGTCTCCAGACTACATGAAGTCAAGAGGACCTACCTCAAGCAAGTTGCTTAAGCAAAGCAAAGCAAAAGTTCACAAGGAACTGAGCAACTAAAAGTACCTGGAAACAGTCAAACACAGTTAGTACTCAGACAGACAAAAATAAACAGCAAATATTAATCAGTCAGACTATACAAACTAATGCACAACAAAGGCAAGCTATGAGCTCAAGCCCAAACTTCACAACCTACAAAACAATGTTATGTTAGTGTACAAACATCAAACAACATCATTTCAATCAACTTGGATCATTCTCCATGAGCATGGTGCTATTCATCCTGAAAAATCAAGCAAACATTAGCAACTAGACCACTAGGCCAAGCCTAGGGTCCAAAGGCAAGAAAAATTCCTAAACAGCAAGGTATCTCTAACCAAACTCAAATTAATGTCAAACAAAAGCCAACACAATTAGTCCCATGTCCATATCATTCATTATATTCATTCCCTGCACAAAACCATCCAAACTAGTTCAAATGAAGCACCAAACATCCAAACAGAACTATTGCATTCAATTCCATATCAAAACAGTTCTAAAAATTCTCAAATAATTTACACCTAAACAGGGTCTATTCAAGGTATGGCACACCAAATTTCAGCTTAATTGGGCAAAGGAAACCATGTCAATGAAAATCAACAAAAACAGACACAAATACATGCTCCAAATCACAACATCAACACATGCTTCCACTTCAAAAATTCATAAGTCCATGAGAACAAAAAAGAAATGGATGAGACCAAAACAGGGATGTCCTATCATGTGTCTATTACAAGCATATCAAATTTCATGATCACACAATACCATATGAGTATTTCACACCAAATATTCCAACATATGTCACATGAACTTGCAAATTCAACTACCAGAAATGAAAAATAGCAATCAATTTGAAAATGCCACATAAAATTCCACAAAAATTCACATAGCATCTTAACATGTCAATCCAACATCATGCAAAATTTCATGTCATTCCAACAAGTATAGGTCACTCAAAAAAATCCAGCAAGTTGACATAATGAGGTGTGACACACATTGTCACACCTAAGTTCAAAAATTCACATCTCAATGACCAGGAATCAAAAATTCATAAAGTTTACATGGAAATAAACATCAGCCAGTCAACAATCATCACAAAAAATTTCAAGAATTTATTTGTAACTATGAGAATTTCCCATTGGAATTGGCACAATGTATCAAAATATAGCACATGTTAAAGAACCCTAGGTCAAACACCATTCCTACCATGCACAACTTCAACCAATATGTCAAAAAAATCCTATAGTCAACAAGGAAGTCAAAGAAAAAATTCTCATATTTTTCTGAATTTTCTATGATTTTTTATGAATTTTTTAACATGTTTATGATTTTTTAACAATTTATTTGAATTAATATAAATTAATTAAAGTCACTAATGGCAATATGGTAAATCTTCAATGCCAGGCGCGGGAAACACATTTTGAATTTGGAAAAGGCCTGAAACGTGAATCAAACAGGAAAAATTCCCAGACTTCATCTTCTTCACCGCGCGGTATTAACACGTTCATCAACGGCAGCTTCGACTTTGCTCATTTCATCACCAAAATTAACAAACTAATAACCGTTGGAAAGGTCTGAATGTGAGGATCTCAAATACGTAATCAATTTCACCTAATTCTTAACACAGCTTACGGATCGATCGAATAAAGTTTCACATTCAAAACTAAAAATCATGATATCTCATTCTACACTCAACCAAATCGAAAACTACGAATTGCAGCACGCTCAGCAATGAATGAACTACAAAAACCATATCTCAATTCAAGAAATAAAGAGATTCGAATTCGCACCTTAAAGCGAAGGCAGCAAGGAATCCGCGAGCCTCAAGCTTCAAATCATGAAAACAGGTGCAGATTAACATCCAAGGAGATGATTGGAGAAGTTAAATTGGCTTAAACACGATCCAAATGCAAGAATGGTGAAAACTCCATTGTTGAGCTCAAGCATGACAGTTGCGATTGGGACACCTTCTCACTTCAATTTGATGAACAGATGTAGAGGATGATGAATGGAGATTGGACCAAAAAGAATTTCGCAAATTGAGCAAGGATTGGGAGAGTTTTGGTCAATTGAAGTTCTTGTGTTCTTGAGAGAATGTGATGAATTTGGAGAATTTCAGATCTGTTTTGGGGAATTGTGATTTTCTGTTATGATTTGATGATGATTAACAATATATACTCAAGCTTAATTACCACTTAATCCATCTAATTAGCCAAATGCATTTGATTAGTGAAATGGTTATTTTTTAAGCAAGGGGCAAAAGTGTACTTTCACATATAAGCCAATGCCAGCTCATTGACAGCTCACACACTCTCAAAATGACATGTGTGAGCTGTTGCAACTTGTTTCACTCTCATTGGATGTGTATTTTGAAAAATCACATGTGAATGGTTATGTGTCCAATTTTGCAATTTCATTTTTCAAGCCAATTTCCAAACCACAAGGCCTTAGCATATTATGATGATTCCAACAACTTTCAAATGCCATTTATGAGGTGTGGCAAAAATCCCCACTCAAAAATTCCAATTATTTCACAAGTTGGACAATTTTGCCCTTGGTCCATTTTAACTGTCCAGTTGAAATTTGACTTTTTGCATTGACCACTTTTGGAAAAATCCAATTATGCACCATGAAAGTACATGTCAAATGGAGTTTGTTCATATAAAGAACAACCAATTTGGACAATCCATGTGGAAGTTATGGCCTCCTGATTATGGGTCATTTTTGAAATTCACTGGACCATAACTTGACAACCATACATGGGATTTTCAAGTTCTTGGACTTTTTGGAAAGGTGAGAGCAAGATCTACAACTTTCATGTTGAACAAATTTTCATTTGAAGCTTCTTTGGACACGTGGCTTTGAGGTCAAAAACTTTCCATTTTTGGAAACTTCAATTACAAGTCACTTTCTATTTTTGGCAGTTTTTGTTCTGACTTGATTTTCTCCATTCTTAAGCTTTGAGATGTCAAATAACACTTGTTCCAACATGAATGAAGTGTATCCAACTCATTTCCACCTCCAAATCCATCAGATCATGTACAGTTGACCCCAATTGACTTTTCAACTGATAGATGAATCTGGCCATGCATAGATCAATCTGAGCTCCAATCTCCTGATGAAATGGCTCAAGAGTGAAACCCTAGCCTCAATTATCTCCATAAAATCACATAATGAACCCCATAACCATCACAAACCCCATCTCCTGATTAAGCCCTGATTGGCCCAATGCAACTGATCAGGGTTGACCAGTGGTCAAAACCCTAATCTCAAGGAATCTGCTTCAATCACTTGATGAAATCCAACCCTGATGATGATGATGTACCATTTCAATCAAGATGAAGACCAATCTTCTTGAGAATCACAAAACCCTAATTTCAACTTCCACATCCTCAGATGATTGATGACCAGTCAATAAAACCTTAGGCTTACACTTTGACTTCCTCATCTTCTGAACAAGACTTGGGAGGATGGCTTGCACAATGTAACCACATGATATGCAATATGTAATGCCTAATGTCCTAACAAATGATATGCAATATGTTATGCTAGTCCCAAGAGAGGAGGGCAAATTTTGAGGTGTTACAGCTGCCCCTATTCAATCCACTGTGAACTTGTCGATATGAATAGCCTCGGCTTTCAGATGATCAGGATGAAGAGTGATTGAATACCAAGAAACAGACGAACAATTTGCACTCTGATGGGATAATAATTAACAACGCCTGTCAGCATCGGCGAAGAAACAAACTCGAAACGTCGACCTGGGTACCAAAATAAATGGTAACACAGGGATAACCATGGTCTGATCACCACACATCCACGCGGGATTATCATTCTCTCTTCTTTTTATGCTTTTCTTGGACCCCGAATTTTTCTTCGCGCAAATGATCCCAGATCACTGCATTTGAACCCCGAAATCTTCTTTCCTTGTGATAACTCCGCTGGCAATCGTCGGAAATAACACCAATCACCACTCTGATGGCGACATATCAAAGGGTACATCTTCAACCAGACACTGACTGATGACCGGGAAGAAACTCGATGTTTACTGGACATCGAACGATGATGTTTTACAGGACACCAAAGAAAACTCGACCAAACATTAAACAATGACCGGGAGACAACTCGATGTTTACAGGCATCGGACAATGATGTTTACAGGCATCAAACAATGATGTTGACAGGACATCGAACAATGATGTTGACAGGACATCTAACAATGATGTTTACAGGCATCAAACAATGATGTTTACAGGCATCAAACAATGATGTTGACAGGACATCGAACAATGATGTTTACAGACATAGAACAATGATGTTTACAGGCATCACACAATGATGTTTACAGGCATCACACAATGATGTTTACAGGCATCAAATAATGATGTTTACAGGCATCAAACAATGATGTTTACAGGCATCAAACAATGATGTTTACAGGCATCAAACAATGATGTGGACAGGCATCAAATAATGATGTGGACAGGCATCAAATAAGGATGTTTACAGGCATCAAGCAATGATGTTTACAGGCATCAAACAATGATGTGGACAGGCATCAAATAATGATGTGGACAGGCATCAAATAAGGATGTTTACAGGCATCTAACAATGATCGACCAGACATTAAACAATGACTGGGAAATAACTTGACGTTGACTGGACATCGAACGATGATGTTTTACAGGACACCAAAGAAAGCTCGACCAGACACTTAACAATGACTGGGAAACACTGCTGCTCCAAAATCCCGCTGCTGACTCCTCGGAGTATCGTCTTCACTGTCCGGTAAAACCGATCCTCAAGTGGTAACCACGGCTTGAATCGCGCTGATCGCGTAACGTCCTCTGATTTTATTTCCATCTCTGTCCGACGGAAACATTTCCTCCAATATCGCACTACTGGGGAACCTTGCTGATCTGACGTCGTGATGCTAAACTCCACAGAGTAACATCTTCGCTTTCTGGCAAGACCACCTCTCAAACGGTAACCGCGGCTTGAGACTAGCTCTATGCTTGCAACAATGATGCATGATCTTTTTCTGCGTAATGCTCCATAATTATGGAAATGCTACGCGATTTATTATTTTTTCTATGCAATATGCTATGCTTATTTACATGATGAATGCATAAAAAATATCCCCCTCAAGGGACTCTTCTGAGGAGCACGAGACACTCTGCTGAGGAACTCGTCAATTCTCCAATCTCCACCCTGCTGGGGAATATCACTACTGCTGGGATAAAGCAACCCTTGCTGGGGAAGGAACCTCCTTCGCATCCAATCCGCTCGGGAAACTGCTGGGGATAAGCACCACCAACACTCTGTGGGGATACAACAGTTTTTGACTTGCTGGGGATATCAATCCCGACTCTGCTTTGAGAACCCTCACAGATACCTGACGACTTTACTGGGGAAAATGCTTACAGATACTCTGCTGGGAAACAGCCACCTTCAGGTCTGGCAACGGGGGAAGCATCGATCTGACACCTGCTGGGGATAACCATCCGGACCATGCTAGGGAAACGAATGCTACTCCGCTGGGAACAACCCATGCAATCCACACGTAGGATACACTCAGCTGGGGATGCAAACAACCCGTCCGCTACGGGAACTTGTCCAATCCACTGGTAGGATGAACACTGCTGGAGATATATTTCATTGAAACCCGCTCCACTCGGGGAATAGCAACCTTCAAACCTGGCCGCTGAGGAAACACCATCGTAAACCCGCCGGGGACAACCATCCTGACTCGGCTGGAGAAGTCCACAGAACTTGTATCTGCTGGGGAGCTAGTCCTATAATTCTGCTCGGGGACCTAGCTGGGACATGAGAAAAGTAAGTACAGAACACCCGTCGACTCATCGAACCATGGTATCCACCTCCAATACTCGCATCGGCTTTCCACTTTTGAGAATTCCCAGACTCGTCTGGACCTTTTCTGCTCCATCATCTTGTACTCCCAAATCGCTCCGCGCTCGACGGAAACGTACTTCTGGAATTATACAGAAATTTCAATTTCTCGATTTTGAAGAGTCTTCTTGGTTAATCATCAAGGGTCGTCGGACGTCTCAACGTCTCCTCTTCCTACCGTCCTTCACATTCATTCGTCCCTGAGCGAACTCTCTGGGGATCTATTACAAAGCTTCCACATCACAACCTGCAAGTGAGTGAAAATATCTAACAGTTCCTGCAAAACAGATCGTCAGATAAAACCGTGCCCCAGGCGTGTCAAGATTTCAACACTTGGGTCACTCAACCTTCCAAATAAGATTTCAAGCCTTCAATCTTATAAGCATGCATTGGAAGGGACCTGTATGTCTTAAAATGCAAGATTCTTTATCAAAAATATCTGGATGTTTTTGCAATCAAAGCGGCAATGAAAAACAAAAACCAAAATTATTTGACTGAATATGCATTTTATTGATTGGAAAAAATGTGTGGCTCAAATGAGCAATACAAAAGGAAGCAATTCCTGAAAAGAGGTAATTGCGCACAAAAGGAAAAATCTATCCTAATGGAAATGTGAAACCCGTGATCTCATCGAGTTCCAACTCGGTTACACCCCATATGTCCTCAGACTCTCCGTGCTTTCTGCCTTCTGAACAAGACGCTTCCAACTGATCCCTACCGGGTATTATCCATGATGCTTTAACCAAAGCGCAAACGATCATGCTAGACGCAGTTGTTCGTTTCAATCCCTCTTTTGCCTGGACCGCCCTTTCGGGTTTTCAGTCCACCGGGATACCCTTTTTTGCCCAAGTCGCCTTTTCAGGTTTTCGACTTGTCGGGTGTACATTTTCATTTTTATCCCTAATTTTTGCCCGAACCATTTCTTTCTGTCTTTGGTTCGCCGGGATGCCCATTTTTGCCTGGACTATTTTATTCTTTTCGTCCAGCGGGTCAATTATACGAAGTATTTTTTACTGCGTCCGCATTCACAGGGGATGGAAAATCCTCGCCATCCATGGTCGTTAACAACAAGGCTCCGCCAGAGAAAACCTTCTTGACCACGAATGGACCTTCATAATTGGGTGTCCATTTGCCCCTACGATCGTTTTGAGGAGGAAGGATCCTTTTCAGCACCATATCACCTACGTGATATACCCGAGGTCGTACCTTTCTGTCAAAAGCATGCTTCATCCGCTGCTGGTACAACTGCCCATGACAGATGGCTGCTAGCCTCTTTTCCTCAATCAGGCTCAACTCTTCGTACCGGGTTCTTACCCATTCAGCCTCTTGCAATTTGACGTCCATCAGGACTCTCAAAGAGGGAATCTGAACTTCCACAGGTAATACAGCCTCCATCCCATATACCAACGAGAAAGGAGTTGCCCCAGTAGATGCACCGAGGTTCGATACCCAGGATACAAACGGCAACATCTCATGCCAGTCTCTGTAGGTTACCACCATTTTCTGCACAATCACACCGTCGGTGCATTCAAATGTTATCCGGGCAACAAAATCTTATTCTCCTTAACCTCCCCCATCAGACATCAGAATCCGTTCGGATTCAGGGTCAGGCCCCTCCTCCGGGATCGGTCACTCTCAATCTTTCGATCGGAGCACCTCGAGATGTCCTCATCAGGGAACTCAAACTTCATCGGTTGATAACCTCAACGGGTTGCGGAGCGATGTAATCAGGCAATACACCCCTTGATTGCTTTCTGAGAGCATCACAAATCAGTCAACATTCTTTTGCTCTCTCACAACCCATCCGGTCGATGCTGGATTCTCAAACCCATACTCGATCGGATCCATCTCGGAAATCCACAAAGCGGTATGAACCAGCATAAACTGTCTCAGTCGGCGAGCAGCCTATGCCAAAGTACAGCAAGTTTTCTCGAACAGTGAATGTATTGTTTCACAGTCGGTAAACTCTTTGCTAAGGTAAATTGCATGCTCTTTTCGACAAGACGCGTCATGCTGACCCAATTCACCTCGTAGACCCCTCGAAGACCGTCAAGTACAGAATTGACAGTGGTTCCTTCCATGGGAGGCATCGGAATCAGAGGTTCCTGCAACTTATCCTTTTATTTTTCAATGCCCCTTGGCAATCATTATTCCACCTGACCGTTTGATTTTTTTTTCAACATCTTGAATATAGGTTCGCACGTGGCTGTTAGATGAGATGTGAACCATGACAGGTAGTTCAATCTATCTGAGAAACCACGAACCTCTTTTCTTTATCCTCGGTTCAGGCATTTTTTATTTTTTTTTTTTTTTTATTTTTATTTTTATTTTTTATTTTTTTTTTTTGCAGGATCAACCTCGATTCCTCTCTGACAATGAACCCCAACATCTTACCGGATCGCACTCTGACAGTGCACTCATCTAAATTCAACCTCAGTTTGAATTGTCTCAATCGGTCAAACGACTTGCCCCGGTCTGCCAGATGCCCCTCTCCTGTCTGGGACTTTGCTATCAAGTCATAGCATTCGAATTCATGATGAATCATATCATGAAACAAAGTCACCATGGCTCTCTGATACAGGCATTGGCGTTTTGCTTCTCTAGAGGACAGTCTCCTTTCCACGGTAGCTTGTGCGCAACGACATTGTTTCCGACCCTGACATATTCTGACATGTCTAGGCGAAGATGTCCATATGCTCCCTCGACAAGGCTACCATTCTGCTCTCGACTCGCCTCTGAAGCGGCTCCATTTTCCTATTTCCTTCCTGACCTCGACGGTGCTTGGAATAACAATCTCAACCCGCTCTTCATGCGGCTGAATCACCTTCTCCTCTTGTTTCAACAACCTGGCTAATTCCAGCAGATCACAATCTTCTTCGCCTTCTTCTTCAGCCTGATTGCTCGGATTGTCGAAGTCATATGAGGGGTAACCAAATTGTTATCAACGAGATCCGGAGAATTATCTTTGAATTCGGAACGAGACAAATCAAAAAGAGAAAAATGAAAACAAACATTGCCATTTTTATTTGTTTTTAAACTGCAACAATAAATGAAAAACAGGGAACACCGCTTTTGACTGAAAAACATCCTTTTATTCATGATGCAGAAAATGCAAATTTATGAACATGAGGTGGCCCTTACAATGAACCATTACGTGTCGGGCAACACATAAGGCTTTCATGCAGATAAAATCAAAACAGAAATATTACTCTTCCGGACGAGTGTCAGTGATGATCTTGTTTAGGCCTTCCAGCTTCCTGGTACACACGATTTTATCCATTGATCAATCTCCCAGTCACTATCAGTTTCTTTACCCACTGTATAGGCGTGATCTGAATCTAGCATTCCGGCACTGACAAAGGTGAACGACGGACGACGTCCTCTGTTCTGCTCAGACGAGTCTTGACCTGGATGATAACCAATCCCAAACGTATCCGCCTTTACTACAATGCCTATGATCTGTCCCCAGCCTGGGATCCCTCCATTTCTCACCACTTCCAATGCCTGCTTGTAAGAAGAAATGGACGGCTTTTTCTCTTTCTCAACACCAACGACATTTTCCACCTTGACGGTTTCAGCGGCCAGACTGGGTGCTTTACACCTTGCATCGTCCATTTCTGCTTTCATCATTCTCTGGACCGATTCCCCAATTACTACACACCCCTTTGTAGCGATGGATGCACAACAATCATCAACACGAGGGAAAGCTCCATTTTTCGTCGGGCGTTTTGGGACCACAGACATTGGCATTCTTAACTGATGCTTCTCAGTCACCTCTACCCCTTTCTTGTCCTTCGACATCATCTCCACTTTTACAGGACCATGCCTTGTCACGGGGTTAGCACTATCATCTGTCGTCGGTGCAAAATTGATTGCCTTAGAATCCACCAAGTCCTGGACCACATGCTTAAAAGCTTTGCAATCCTCAACATGATGTCCGGGTGCCCCAGCATGGAACTCACACCTGACATTCTCATCGTAACTGGCAGGCCTCTGATCAGATTTCAACAGAGTCAACATCCTTGGCTGCACCAACCCCTTATCCTTCAACCTTTTAAACAGAGAAGCGTAAGTCACGGGCGGCTTATTGAAATGACGATCTGTCGTCCTCCTTCTCAATTGGCCCACAGCTCTTTGTGTCCTTTGTTGAGGTGACTGTTGCCGCTGTGGTGCAGATGAATCACCAACAGGAATGGTTACGGTGGCAGCATAAGGGTGGTAACGATCCTTACCGCATTCTCTTTTAGTCTGCGCTCCACCTGATTCAACCTTCTTCTCGGGCTGACCACTGTCAAGGGATTTCTTTGCTACAGAGCCAGAGGGATTTGTTACTTCAGATGACGGAGCCTTTCCCTGAACTTTCTCTTTGATCATCCAGCCCTCAATCCTTTCTAATCTCTCGACCATGGCTTTCTGCCCCAAGGCAAGCCCTTGCACAACCCTGAACAAATCCCTCACCATCTCTTTCAGTTCGAGGATGTCGGCGTTGGGAGGATCCATCAGTTTGGATTTGTTGCCCCTAGCAGGATATCTGAGCAAACGAGCTATGCGCACCGGTCGACACCTACAAAATAGCAAATGGGTTAGTATGCATGAATGCAACGTCTGTCCATATGAGGAAGATTCTGTCCTTTGATTCTGGTTTCATCGAGACAGACAACGTTTTGACATCCATATTCTGAAATTCAAGATGTCTCTCAACCAGATTCTCAATCAATAATACTCCCCATATGGCTAGACGTGAGTTTGAGTGCAGATGAATGCAAAGTGAGAATGATGCAGATGAATGAATGCAATGCATAGTGCCATCCTCCAAGTCATCTGATCATCTGTTGCTCTGAACTACAGCTCGGATCCCTGGACTTATCACAACCATCTGAGGAATATGCAACCACAAATCCAACCCAAGGGTTCCGAAATAAACGGAAAACAGATACATCATCATCATCTGACAATCTCTGAGCAGATACCCATCATCATCTGAATCGGCCCGGGGAATCCTGAAATAAACGGATCCCCACTGATAAATAACTCGGCCCGGGGAATCCTGAAATAAACGGATCCCCACTGATAAATAACACGGACAGCACTCCGGCGTCTCGGCAATAAATGACCATAAATCCGACTTATAAATAGGACTCTGATCCACGGAACAAAAAGTCACCATCTGAACATGCATCTGTAAGAATCACCCTCCCCTCACAGGTAAATTCTAAACAGGTCATCCTAAGGCGGATAATAGTCTCGACAATCGGGCGGAGATACTCAATGGGTTTGCCCTTTCGGGTGTGCCATTGTAGCTCTCCTGAGATCGTCTAAACCAAAGATCCGGGAAATGATCGGTCACCAGAGTCAACAGCTCAGATGAAGTAACTAAGCCAAAGTGGATACTCCACAGAGGAAAGCACTATCAAATGAACCTCGTCCGGCTTGTGGTACATCACGCCGCCAGGCACATGTTAACCTAACATGAAAGAGGCGACATGAGACCACACTAGTCCTAGGTGTATACTCGGGCCTGGGTTTTAGCCCCACTCAGAACACCCACCCCAAACAGAGAAACCACCTGCACAGAGGACAGCAACAACATGACAGTATGATGCATGCAAATATTTATGCAAATATATACAGGTTAGAATAATAAATGCAATAAATAACACAAAACAAGCAACCTAAACTATCCTAGAACGCTAGGAAGGACTCGCTGAGGGACGATGGACCAGCACAGGTCGACATCTTACATTTCCCCAGCAGAGTCGCCAGCTGTCGCATCCTGCGAAAAATCAACCGGCGAGGCTCGAAAACAAAACACACACAGAGCCGCCACTGCGCGTTATTTATCCCAAGATAGGGAAAGGAAACGCTCAGAGAAACCTGGAAAGGAAATGGTCTTGCGACCAAAGAGAAAGGGTAAGGGAGTCGGTTACGCAAGGGGAAGGTATTAGCACCCCTCACGTCCGTCGTACTCGACGGGATCCACGTTCTAAGAAAAGAAAAAGGTTGCTAAACATCACACACACACACAAGGGAACGCAGGTGGGGTTAAGAGGAACGAGCTCGATAAGGTATCGCACCTTATGCCTACATATCTTGTCTGGAACAAGAATCAGAGCCACTGTAGTTCGGCTTACGCACGCCAAACAACACAAAACATACAAACAAGCAAGGGTGGCAAACATGGAGCCCGACAACCACTGGATGGAATTACGTCAGCATCCGAACCAAAACACGCACAAAGCGGCAAACGTGGAGCCCGACCGCCAATCACTGGGCTTACGTCGGCATCCGAACCCAAACATACAATCAGATAACAAGCAAACACACACAAAAAAGAAAAAGGTTGCCCGGAGTGGTCTCGCACGACCACCTGCCTACATACCTCGTCTGGAACAAGGATCAGGGCGATGTAGTTCCCCTGAAAGGGAAAAAGATTTCAGCCAGAAACCGAGGGAAGACGCACTACTAGGGAGCTGGACTCGAGCCTAGTGTTGTCATGCATCGTTTACCCTAAGTTCGGTTTTCTATCCTACTTGCATAAGCAAACTACTCCTATCCAGGAAAGAAGCAAGCACACAAGCATACAGAATAATTCAAGCATACATCCAATGAAAACAAGCATCCCAAACAGATATCCACATAGCACGCACTATAACCAAACAAGTGGCTCACACAATAGGTTTGACTGCCGAAGCGAGTCGTCTGTACGGGCTGGATTTGCTCTTAACCTTGCCATTACGAGGCTAAGGTGAAGCAGATGAGAGGTGAAGTGAGGATCAGACCTCACAGCTCTTATCCCTAACCAGGGAGAGCTTCTGACAAATGAGCATGGGTCCAGAATGGGGGAACCCTTCTATGCTCAGAGACTCTGACACAATGTGCACTGCACGGATCTTGGGCTTGTGATCTCAATGCTACAACCATGTAATGGGAGCAAGGAGAAGACTCAACTGAATAGTGGGGGGTAGACTGCATACCCCTACCTTCCACCAATTGCCTTACTTAAAGGACTTTCACCTGCTTGGCACGAAAAATAAACAACCACAATCATCGCCTCTTAAGGAGGACTTCAGACATTTATTTGCCCGGCCAAATAACAGACCGGGTCTCCAGACTACATGAAGTCAAGAGGACCTACCTCAAGCAAGTTGCTTAAGCAAAGCAAAGCAAAAGTTCACAAGGAACTGAGCAACTAAAAGTACCTGGAAACAGTCAAACACAGTTAGTACTCAGACAGACAAAAATAAACAGCAAATATTAATCAGTCAGACTATACAAACTAATGCACAACAAAGGCAAGCTATGAGCTCAAGCCCAAACTTCACAACCTACAAAACAATGTTATGTTAGTGTACAAACATCAAACAACATCATTTCAATCAACTTGGATCATTCTCCATGAGCATGGTGCTATTCATCCTGAAAAATCAAGCAAACATTAGCAACTAGACCACTAGGCCAAGCCTAGGGTCCAAAGGCAAGAAAAATTCCTAAACAGCAAGGTATCTCTAACCAAACTCAAATTAATGTCAAACAAAAGCCAACACAATTAGTCCCATGTCCATATCATTCATTATATTCATTCCCTGCACAAAACCATCCAAACTAGTTCAAATGAAGCACCAAACATCCAAACAGAACTATTGCATTCAATTCCATATCAAAACAGTTCTAAAAATTCTCAAATAATTTACACCTAAACAGGGTCTATTCAAGGTATGGCACACCAAATTTCAGCTTAATTGGGCAAAGGAAACCATGTCAATGAAAATCAACAAAAACAGACACAAATACATGCTCCAAATCACAACATCAACACATGCTTCCACTTCAAAAATTCATAAGTCCATGAGAACAAAAAAGAAATGGATGAGACCAAAACAGGGATGTCCTATCATGTGTCTATTACAAGCATATCAAATTTCATGATCACACAATACCATATGAGTATTTCACACCAAATATTCCAACATATGTCACATGAACTTGCAAATTCAACTACCAGAAATGAAAAATAGCAATCAATTTGAAAATGCCACATAAAATTCCACAAAAATTCACATAGCATCTTAACATGTCAATCCAACATCATGCAAAATTTCATGTCATTCCAACAAGTATAGGTCACTCAAAAAAATCCAGCAAGTTGACATAATGAGGTGTGACACACATTGTCACACCTAAGTTCAAAAATTCACATCTCAATGACCAGGAATCAAAAATTCATAAAGTTTACATGGAAATAAACATCAGCCAGTCAACAATCATCACAAAAAATTTCAAGAATTTATTTGTAACTATGAGAATTTCCCATTGGAATTGGCACAATGTATCAAAATATAGCACATGTTAAAGAACCCTAGGTCAAACACCATTCCTACCATGCACAACTTCAACCAATATGTCAAAAAAATCCTATAGTCAACAAGGAAGTCAAAGAAAAAATTCTCATATTTTTCTGAATTTTCTATGATTTTTTATGAATTTTTTAACATGTTTATGATTTTTTAACAATTTATTTGAATTAATATAAATTAATTAAAGTCACTAATGGCAATATGGTAAATCTTCAATGCCAGGCGCGGGAAACACATTTTGAATTTGGAAAAGGCCTGAAACGTGAATCAAACAGGAAAAATTCCCAGACTTCATCTTCTTCACCGCGCGGTATTAACACGTTCATCAACGGCAGCTTCGACTTTGCTCATTTCATCACCAAAATTAACAAACTAATAACCGTTGGAAAGGTCTGAATGTGAGGATCTCAAATACGTAATCAATTTCACCTAATTCTTAACACAGCTTACGGATCGATCGAATAAAGTTTCACATTCAAAACTAAAAATCATGATATCTCATTCTACACTCAACCAAATCGAAAACTACGAATTGCAGCACGCTCAGCAATGAATGAACTACAAAAACCATATCTCAATTCAAGAAATAAAGAGATTCGAATTCGCACCTTAAAGCGAAGGCAGCAAGGAATCCGCGAGCCTCAAGCTTCAAATCATGAAAACAGGTGCAGATTAACATCCAAGGAGATGATTGGAGAAGTTAAATTGGCTTAAACACGATCCAAATGCAAGAATGGTGAAAACTCCATTGTTGAGCTCAAGCATGACAGTTGCGATTGGGACACCTTCTCACTTCAATTTGATGAACAGATGTAGAGGATGATGAATGGAGATTGGACCAAAAAGAATTTCGCAAATTGAGCAAGGATTGGGAGAGTTTTGGTCAATTGAAGTTCTTGTGTTCTTGAGAGAATGTGATGAATTTGGAGAATTTCAGATCTGTTTTGGGGAATTGTGATTTTCTGTTATGATTTGATGATGATTAACAATATATACTCAAGCTTAATTACCACTTAATCCATCTAATTAGCCAAATGCATTTGATTAGTGAAATGGTTATTTTTTAAGCAAGGGGCAAAAGTGTACTTTCACATATAAGCCAATGCCAGCTCATTGACAGCTCACACACTCTCAAAATGACATGTGTGAGCTGTTGCAACTTGTTTCACTCTCATTGGATGTGTATTTTGAAAAATCACATGTGAATGGTTATGTGTCCAATTTTGCAATTTCATTTTTCAAGCCAATTTCCAAACCACAAGGCCTTAGCATATTATGATGATTCCAACAACTTTCAAATGCCATTTATGAGGTGTGGCAAAAATCCCCACTCAAAAATTCCAATTATTTCACAAGTTGGACAATTTTGCCCTTGGTCCATTTTAACTGTCCAGTTGAAATTTGACTTTTTGCATTGACCACTTTTGGAAAAATCCAATTATGCACCATGAAAGTACATGTCAAATGGAGTTTGTTCATATAAAGAACAACCAATTTGGACAATCCATGTGGAAGTTATGGCCTCCTGATTATGGGTCATTTTTGAAATTCACTGGACCATAACTTGACAACCATACATGGGATTTTCAAGTTCTTGGACTTTTTGGAAAGGTGAGAGCAAGATCTACAACTTTCATGTTGAACAAATTTTCATTTGAAGCTTCCTTGGACACGTGGCTTTGAGGTCAAAAACTTTCCATTTTTGGAAACTTCAATTACAAGTCACTTTCTATTTTTGGCAGTTTTTGTTCTGACTTGATTTTCTCCATTCTTAAGCTTTGAGATGTCAAATAACACTTGTTCCAACATGAATGAAGTGTATCCAACTCATTTCCACCTCCAAATCCATCAGATCATGTATAGTTGACCCCAGTTGACTTTTCAACTGATAGATGAATCTGGCCATGCATAGATCAATCTGAGCTCCAATCTCCTGATGAAATGGCTCAAGAGTGAAACCCTAGCCTCAATTATCTCCATAAAATCACATAATGAACCCCATAACCATCACAAACCCCATCTCCTGATTAAGCCCTGATTGGCCCAATGCAACTGATCAGGGTTGACCAGTGGTCAAAACCCTAATCTCAAGGAATCTGCTTCAATCACTTGATGAAATCCAACCCTGATGATGATGATGTACCATTTCAATCAAGATGAAGACCAATCTTCTTGAGAATCACAAAACCCTAATTTCAACTTCCACATCCTCAGATGATTGATGACCAGTCAATAAAACCTTAGGCTTACACTTTGACTTCCTCATCTTCTGAACAAGACTTGGGAGGATGGCTTGCACAATGTAACCACATGATATGCAATATGTAATGCCTAATGTCCTAACAAATGATATGCAATATGTTATGCTAGTCCCAAGAGAGGAGGGCAAATTTTGAGGTGTTACAATATGACTTCATCATGCTCTAAACATTTTTAAAATGGGTATAAACGCCTCTCATATACATCTTCCCTCATATGCTTAAGTATCAACATGCTCTTATTTTTACAAGACTAGTTTCGTCAAGGTCTGTTGCCAGAGTTTCATTCTCAATGTATGTCATGATCAAGGTGATTTGTAAAGGTTATGTAGTTCCCATTGTCACATCAGCCACAACGCACGTTCTATAAATATTGGATCTCTCAAGTGTTTCTTGGAAGAAATAATGGTTTATTCATGTCACTCTTGTGCTTTCCAACTTTGATAGGATATTCACCCTCATGTTTTGATATCTTGGTAGGTGTGCAATCTCATATACCTTGAATGATATAAATTTATCTTTTACTATGACCACATATTTCTGCACTAATGGATTTTTGGAACGTGCATCCCTATTGACCTGGGATACCATCATCTACCAGTGTGTGCATAACTTGACTTCTTTTTCTCCATCTCTAATTCCAAATTTAGGTTGGCGGTGAAGGTTCCGTACTCATCTTGGTTGTTGGCAGCGAGGAATTCTAAGCACAAAGATATTTCTACTTCAAGCCATCCATCACTCTCTAGGATGTGGGTGGCTCCACTTCATCAGTTGTTTGATGATTTTTCTATGAAAGCAATCCATTTTGTGTATGGTTCAGAGGTGGTTGCATTCAACTTATCAATGAAGTATGAAAAAAAACTTGGGCTTTGAAGACTTTTATGGGTTCAAAATAAATATAAAACACATAAGTCTTGGTAGAGCACTATGTCATTTTCTCTTCCAATTTTCCCTGAAGAGGACTTGCTTCAAAGGTTGATAAGTGTGAACCAATACAAAATGTGCTAGAAATTAGTGTCGCACTTTCTAAAGCTATCACTAGGGCAAGGTAAATATTTTTCAATCTTTTGGTAGTGGGTTTTAGGACCTACTAGCACCTTGGAAATGAAATAAACATGATTTTGGTTGGTGCATATCTGTCTCACAAAGATAGCACTCACTGCCTTATTGATACTACTAGATAGATGAACAACGTCTCCTCAGTTATGGAAATAAAGAAAGTTTCAAATGTGTGAAGTCTTGTTTGCACTATGGTGTCCATTCAAATTGTGCATCCTTCCTCAAGAGCATGTAGAATGGAACCACTTGTTAGGTAGATCTGGAAATGAACCTTTTCAGAGCAGTGAGCATCTTATTCAGATTTATTATTCTCTCCTTTTTGAATAGAGTCTCCATCTTGAGAATGGAATTCCAGTTGTGTGGATGAGCTTTAATTCCTCTCTCTATGAGGTTGAATGCAAAAAAAAAATCTAGCTTTAACCTTGAAGGTACACTTTTCTAGGTTTAGCCTCATAATGATAAGATGGCTTTCATGTAAATACTACTTTTCGGACTTGACTATCATGTCATCCGTGTACACCTCCGACATGTTGTAAATCTATTGCTCAAATATTTTATTCATTATCCTCTAGTATGTAGCACCTGCATGAACATGATCTTATCCCAGTCTTTGTTGTACATTAGAATTTGATTGAACCCATAGTAGGAATCCAGGAATGACAAGAGTTTGTATCGTGTTGAGTTTTCCACCAATTTATGAATGTTGGTAAAGAATAGGAATCTTTGGGAACATATTTGTTAAGTTTAGTGCAGTCAACATACATGGTCCACTTGACTGATGCCTTCTTGAGTAATATTATGTTGGACAACCATTATGTGGACTTTAGTTCATAGATGAAATTAGCATGGATGAGTCAATCGACAATGTTTTGGTGGCCTCATATTTCTCAAATACCTAACATTGTCTTCTCTAGGTGATGTATCTGGTAGAAGGGTTAAAACTTAAATAATGGTATGCCATGTTGGGGTCGATGCTTAGAATTTCCTTGGGAGAAACAACGAACAAGTCCACATTGGCTTTAAGGCGTCTAATGAGTCTACCTTCTAAGAAATTTGGGAAGGTTTCCCCAATATTTATAATATGTGTTGGATTATTATCAAGTTGAGCAGAGACTAAGTCACCGTCTGAGACTAGCATCATGATCTTCATTTTGGCCTTGACAGGGAGAGGTCTCTTTTGAATGTGTTCATCCTTAGACATGGATCCCTCTATACGAGCGTCAAAGTATGCATTGTTGACATCTACAGGATGTTGTCTTGAAGAACTAGCATATTTTACCTTCTTATTTTACTGGATGACATTTGTGTCCATGTTTTTTTGTATGGCCTTGTGGCAGCAACAGGCTCTTGTCAGATCTACACAAATTGTTACCACCTTGTTGCGAATGTTATAGTACTTAATATTTAAGTGGGTGGTGGGTGAAATTGTGTCTAAAATTGTTATAGAGGGTCTCCAAAGAATGCAAGTGTACACTATTTTGCATGGAACTACCAAAAACTAGATGTCAATCATCCTAAAATCTCTCCCTTCACCAAATGTAACCAAAATTTCAACGAAGCCCAAATGGTATGTTATCGTTCCTTTGAAGCCTTGTAATTATGTGCCCATGTAAGGCGATAATTTTTCTCTTTAAGACGGACTTAGTGACCAATCCAACGAACATCATGTCACAAGAACTCCCTTCATCAATGAAATTTCTTAAAATGTTAAAGTTGTCCATTCTGGTTGTTATTACCAATAGAGATATCTTGTTGGAGATGTCTCTATGGATCTATGTGTTATGAAATTTTAACTGTCAGTTGGTTTTGATGATGACAATTGACACAACTATTAAAAATTGGTGACAACTGTCAAGCAGCTTTTAAATATGATGGTATTTGATCAAGAAGATGCCTCAAACCTCATTATAAGATAATTTAAATATCAAGTTGAAGTGTTATTCAATTGTTAAATCAAGCAGAGGATCTTAAAGTCTGAAAAAGAGAAAGTGTGAAAATTCACTTGGTCCAAAATTTAGCGTCATAAAGTGATAAGTTTAAATTGTAAAAGGTCAAGAGTAAGTCTTGAAGTACTAAGGAAGTCACACACACACACACACACACAGAAAAAGCTTTTCAAACTCTCTCTATTTTTATTAAAATTTATTTAAATATATCAAGGTATGTATGCAACTGATTAAGACGTATTTCTAATCAATTAGGAAATTTAACTCATTGCCTAATCGATTAAGGACTTGGCCCAATCAATTAAAGGAATAAGAAAGACCTTCTAGTCAATTAGAAAATCAATTGGTTGATTAATTCATATAGTTATTTTAGGGTTTCCTTTTCTGAATTAGGGTTTCTACCTTTGAAGTATGTTAATGTATTAAAATAGTGTTAATCGATTAATTTATTTAATTTGGCTCATGGTTCATTTCCTTTTTGAGCCAAAGTTTTTTCTATATAATGGAGGTTTCTCCTCATTTTATTTTACACCAGAATTTTGAATAGAAACCTCTTTATTAATCTTCTACTATCTTTACTTTTTGAAATTTATTTTTCACGAGAATTTTCGTAGTACTGAAAAACTGAAAAACCCTTATGAGAATAGTGTTGTAAATGATGATGTGATTAAGTGGTTTTATTCAAGAGTGTGATTTTATTTTGAATTATTATTATAAATAACTTAAAGGTTGTTGTCGCATACGTGAAAAACAACCGGCGGGAAAAGACACAGAGTCGCCACCGTGCGTTATTTATCCCAAAGGAAGGAAAGGAAACGCTCGAAGTAAACCTAGAAAGGAAATGGTCTTGCGACCAGAGATTGCAAGGTACGGGAGTCGGTTACGCAAGGGGAAGGTATTAGCACCCCTCACGTCCGTCGTACTCGACGGGATCCACGCTCAAAAAGAATAGAATAAGGTTGCTGAATAACTGCTCAAAAACTGCACGCACTGGAATAAAACACAAGATGAAAGAAGACGGAGAAAGCGGACTCGGCAGGATGTCGCATCCTGGGCCTACGTAGTTTGTCGGAAACAAACATCAGAGTCGACGTAGTTCGGGGAAATGGGGAACGTGCTCGCTAGGACATCGCATCCTATGCATACGTATCTTCTCTAACCAGAGTAAGAATCAAATCACTCGTAGCTCGGCTAACGCACGCCGAAACAAAACGCTGAAAAAAACGCTGAGACGTCGAACGACACACAAACGGAAACAGACTGCCAATGGTTGGTCTTACATCTGACTCCGAACAACCAAACGCAAATAGGAAACGGAATGCCAATCGCTGGTCTTACATCCAACTCCACAAAAGAAACAGGAAACAGATAGCCAATCAATGGTCTTACATCTGACTCCATAAACAAACAAACAAAAGAAGCAGGGTCTCGATTGCAACTAGGGCAAGAGAAAAGGAAGGTCTCAATCGCAACGAGGGCGAGAGAAAAGAAGGATTAATGTTAGTCGTCAGTCAAACTCGACAAGACATCGCATCTCGTGCCTACGTATCTCATCTGAACATGAGAATCAGAGTTGTCGTAGTTCGGCTAAACTATTTCTGTTTGTTTTGTGTTTTTTAGGTGAACAACGTTACTACGCAATCTACCGGATGCTGGACCTTTGGAGACTTACTCACCTGTAGTAGAAGGAGTCAACGTGTCCTTAAGGGAAGATAATGTTTGTTTGTGTTTTAGGATACTCACGCAAGAAAGGAAGTCCTAGATCATGAAAATGCACATTAAATCAGAAACACATCCAATAATCATGAAACTTTTTGTGTGATATCAACATATTAAACACAAGCATCATGCAAAAAATTGGAATCAGAAAAGCTCAATTGACATGGAAATGAAAATGAACAAGAGCTACATCAAAATGTGTGACACACATTGTCACACCATACATTCATGTGCCTAAAACAGAGATGGAAAATGATAAAAATGCACAACCAAGCCTCAAAAATCATGTAACATGTTAGGAATCAGCATACCAAATTTCATGGCAATTGGACAATTAATAAGCATTTCACAATCAATTGAATGAAGCATGGTACATTTGCATACATGTTCAAATAATCCAACACCATTAAAAATCCAGAAATGATAAAATCAGAAAATCAACACCACAAAATAAAAGACATTCCAATGAACATGTGGAAAAAATTTGGATTTATTTGGATTCATTTTCTATTTTTTATGATTTTTCCAATTTGAAGAAAATAAAATGAATTAAATGTGAAAATCAATTGGAAATAAAATATGAAATGCAAAATTGGAAAATGCATCCTGGAAGAATCGAACCATGTCCATGTTAAAATTGAGGCGCTGAGCAAAATAAAATTCAGAAATGCCAAAGGTGGGAATCGAATGGTGTACAAGGTAGCGCATCAGCCAAAACGATGTCGTTAGGTTTAATGAGGGAAAATTAAAAGGGAAATGAAAAACGCCCGCAGGGAGGAATCGAACATGGGACGCAAAGGCTATGGGCGTCCAAACAGTACAAATGAAGCGCTGAACCAGTAACCCTAGGTATTGTTCATGCGCGGAGGTTGACGGTGGTTTCCACCGTCTTCCTCGTTAAGTCTGGCCAAGCTACAGTACATTCATCACAATTTTTTTCCAGAATCCAGCAATATATACATCATTGGAAAGCTTGTTCCACGCACATTCCAAATCTAACATTATTTTGGCCTAAAACTTCATAGATTAAGAGAATCGAACAGAAACATATTTTGCACTCAAAACTTTAAATCAACATATCTCAATGAATATTCGTCCATTTTCCATGAAATTTATATTAGAATTCTCAGCATGAAAAGCTCTACAAGTTTATGTACATAAAAAGAAGAATTATGAGTTTCGAATTCCAACCTTCTTGGAGAGCAGAATGATGAAACAGCGTATTCAAGTGCTCAAACGATCCAGATCCACTCCTATATTGATGACTTGAAGCTTTATGTGTGAATTGAAGCTTGGAAAGGCTTGGATCTTGATCAAATTGCAACTTCCATCTTCATGTTCTTGAGCTTGATGTGCACGAATCTTGGCCAAAATCCTCAATCCAGAGCTTGATCCTTCATCAATAACACTTGCTGAACATGATTATGCAATAAAATTCATGTGCTATGTGGAGAATTCTCAAATTTGGATGAAGAGAAAAATTGGAGGGAAATGTGATTCTAGATCTAGAACTTGTGAAAACTGAGAAATTCTGTTATGATTAACCTTTTATATGCTGTGTTAATTATCATGCTAATCCAAATTAGCAATGGCTAATGAAAAGTTAATGAGAAATAAGGTGTATGACCAAAAATGAAAAAAGAGGGTGCATGGCTCAATCCCACGTGAACAGTAGCATGTGGAGGTGTATTTTCACTTAAAATCAGTTCATGAACACAATTGGATTGGAATTTAACTCATGTAATGCACCAAATTTAAATTGCCAATTTTCCCTCCAAAATGCACTTGTGTAAGCCAATGATCATATGATTTTATTTCATGCAATGCAATGATAGATTTGGAAAATAATGGTCATGACATGCATTTTGCAAAAAGAGTGACTCCATTTGGAGTTTTGGATCAAAAGTTATGGCTTGTTGAATTTCCATGCACACTTGGTGATCATATGCTCATAACTTCTCAACCATTCATCAGATGCTCATGATCTTGGACTTTTTGAAAATGGGAGAGAAAGATATTCAACTTTCATATTGACCAAAATTTCATTTGAAGCTCCTTTGATGTTGGAAAGTCAAGTTAAATGTGGTCTAAAAACTTGCCATTTTTGGAAACTTGAAATTACAGGTCACTTTCCATTTTGGGAAACTTTTGATCTGGCTTCAAAATATTCAAGGTAGATGTTTGGCATGATGAATAAGCCTCTTTTGGATATGAATGAAGTCTATCAAACCATTTCTCCACTTCAAAGCCCTCAGTTGAAGGCACAGTTGACTTGTATGGGCCTCAGATGACCTGAAAATGCACTGATGACTTTGGACCTCTACCACTTGGCAAAGTTGCTTCAAAATGAACCTTGGCTCATATAAGCTTTTGAGAATAATCATGTGGCCTTCATCTCAAGGAAAAACTTGCTCTTTTGCACTGAGGAATTCTCTTGATGCCAGTGCTGAATGCCAAGATGCAATGCAATATGTAATATTAATGACCTAAAAAATGAAATGAGTGCATGAATGGGGGTGCAAATTTGAGGTGCTACAGTTGCCAATGAAACGTGATAAAAGCTTGTGTGATGGTTTTTCAACTTAGTCCGTGTAAAAGCTATGTTTTTTGGTTCTTAAGCTAATCATATGTAAAATACTTATTTGAAGATTCTTGAGCTAAGTCTATGTAAAATACTTGTTTGAAGGTTCTTGAGCTAAGTCTATGTAAAATCTATATCTATTTTTTATTGAGCTTAGTCAATGTAAAAAGCTTTATTTGTTTGTTATTGAAGGCTCGTAGGTTGATCCTACAAAAGCTAAATGTGATTTTTAGTGGAACTCTTAAGCAGAAACTCTTGGAGACATGAGCAGGCCAAGTGGTTAGGTTAAACTTATATAAAATATTTGGTTCACTTTTTATATATCTTCTCTCTTTATTTCCATCTTTATTTTATTTCTACTAATTATCTCTCTTTTTCTCCATATTCTTTCTATATTTATGTTGTCTTATCTCTGCTTATTTATTAAGTATAATATATATGTTTTAAAGACCAAAGTTTTTCTAAATTATTTTTGAATTTCAAATAACATAATCCCCCCCTCCATATCTCTTGTGTTAGGAGTCACTTGGTCAACAAGTGGCATTAGAGTCTAACTTTTGTTATTATATTATTCGTCCTTGGAGGTAGTATGATGACTTAAAAGACTTCTTCTTTTAACAATATACTTTTTATGAATATACATCCATTGTTTAATGGTGAAAGGTTTACTGTATGGAAAGAGAGAATAAACATGTTTTTTTACCCTGTTGATTGTAATTTATGGAATTATGTTTTAAATGGCCTTTTTGTTCCTACTCATTTTATTGGTGATGAAACTGTAAACAAACATAAAAATACGTGAACTATAAAAGACAAGATAAAATTATCACAACAGTTTCAAGTTAAGTGTGGGACAATCATGATAAGCACTAAATAATAGTATTATGTTTTTAACTGTAGCACAACTAAAAAAGTGTAGGGCTCCTTAAGGAAATTTATGAATTTCCAATTTAAATGGAAAAGGAAAACACACTTGTTCAAGAAATTGAGATACCGGGTGGAGATGAAGATAGTATTCAAGGATGGTACTCAAGTTTTGAAACTTGAAATTAATATCAAAAATAGTGTTTTTGATCAATATCTAAGATTCAAGAACTGATATCATAACTCTGATCTAGCACTTGAATACAAAGATACAAAAGTTGTTAATTATTTTTCAGGATAAATAAAGTAAGAAGAAGATCATTTAAAAACTAAAATAATTGATCTAGTTTCTTAAAGATTGTGAAAAGATCAAAAAATAAAAATCATATACATCTGAAGAATCGTCATCTGAATTACAAGATGAAACATTTGAAACATTGTCATCAGAAACATTATATGAAAAGACTGTAAGAATAAATGAATGATCTTCTAAAGAATCAACATGAGAAGAAACATATGAGGAGTTTGTTCCATCATAAAATAAGTTATCACTACATATAAAAAAATCAATTGGAGAAACATTTGAATCATCATCAAAGGACTCACCCAAAAAAACTCATCCAAAGATTCTCATGAAGAATATTCTAAAGAATAAATTAAAGAGGTAAACTTTTGTCTTAAATTTACTTGTGATGAAGAAGATGAGGTGACTACTTTATTCTACAAGTAGTTGGTTGATTTAAGTTTTAAGCTTAGTAAGAGAAATGATCAGCTTAAAAGAAATATTGTAGAATTTCAAAAACATGCTAAAGTTGTTGAAAGTGAAAATGTTAATATTAGCGATGAAATGAATGTGCTCAAAGGACAAACCTTAAAATCAAATAGATATAAAAAATGAGATTTGTTAAAATCAAATTGATAGCTTCCATGAAACCTCAAGTTTTTAGAGTAAAAGATAATCTTAATATGATATTGTTGAACCAGAGAGTTTCATATAATAAGGTTTGGCTTACGTTATCAATCTAATAGTAATGCTAAATCTTTTATCATTATTTTTCATATTAAAAATAAAATAAATTACCTTGCTTATAAATGCAATTATTATCATAAGCATGGTCATTTGGAATCTTATTTTTTTTGCTAAAATTCATTATTTAAGATGGTCAAAGGGATATATTGTTGGACATATGGCTCCATACATAATAGGGGGGTGAATTGTGAAGGTTTGAAAAATGATAGTTTGAAACAAAATTATTTTTTTAAACAAAGTTTTAAAAACTTTAATAAAAAATGTTTGAGTATGACGTGGAAAATAAAAGAGTTAAGGGAAGAGAGGTAATGTAAGTAATTTATAGAGATTTGGTCTTAAAGAAGTTACCTACTCATCTCCCAAAAATTTTACCTTGAGAGTATCCAATAATGCTTTAGATCTTTTATAAGATTAAGAAGTTACCCCTTTATATAAGGAAAAAATGAAGTTTCGGGCTAACTTCCAACTGAACAGTAAATTAAGGAATGAAGCAGTTAGTCTTCACGGGAAAAAACAAATGGAGCTTCGAGCGATTATCTCTAAGACAAACTGAGATTTTGTATGGTCTGATCTCGAACCAAGTTGGAGTCTTGAGTTAGCCATCCTTTAAACCAATATGAGGTTTTATATGGGCTGACCACAAACCAAACCAAGATTTTTATCGGGATGATCTCAAACCTACTGAGCTTTTATACATACTGAACTTAGAAACTATGTGGATTTTATACCAGACTAATATTGAACCAATGGAGATTTTAACTTGCCTAAGCTCAAGAACCATTTGGTCATTTTTCACGAACCCAAAAGGAGAGATTTTCTTCAATGGCAGAGTTCACGAACCAAACTGATACTTATATTAGTCCCCCAAAGAGCTCTACAGGTTTAACTCTAAACCAAAGCAAATACTTCCTGAGGAAAAATTATTTACTCAAGAGGAAAAATAACTCTTGGTAAATTTATGATAAAGTCCTTACTCAAAACAATTTCCTCACTAAACTCAAGAACACTCTCAAAGCATTATGGCTAAAAATGTGGGAGAAAAAAATTATTTTAGAGAGATTGAGAGAAAGAGGAAAATTAAGATATTCACGTTTTTTTTGTCGAAATGAAATTAAGGGGAAGCCCTATATTTATAGGTCAAGATATGATTCATTTTAGGAAAAAGTCCATGGGAAAAATAAATGACCTAATCGATTAGCTAATCGGTTAAGTACTTGAAATAATCGATTATTACGGTCCAAATTGGATGTTTTTTTATAGAGAGTCATTACCATTCATTAAGACAATGTCATAATATATTATGCACTTGATTCTCCCTCATCTAATAAATTAGGTATTTGTTCTAATCTATTAGACGGTTCAAAAAAACATGTCTTAATCAATATGACAGTTTTCAAAATAACCGGCTAGGCTCCAAAAACATTTTTAGTAATTTTATTTAAAAAAGAGAGGCTTCAAAAATAATTTTGTGTGTGTGTATGTGTGTGGGGGTGTTTTAGCCATACTACTTACAAAAATTCCCTTTTGTTTTTACAAAATACTGATCACTCAACTGAATACAATCAGATGAGCTTTCACACTTCCTCTCTTTCATCCACTGAAGCTTTTTCCAGATATGCCAATCAAATATGTAATTCACTTGAATCTTATTGAGTTTGAGATATCTTCAATTTAGTCACCATCAATATAGGGTAAAGATATCACATGTGATCATAAACCCTAATTATTTATCTTGATTCAGAGGAATAACTTAATCAACCAACCACTTTATGCATCTTTGATCGCTTGACTGGCTTTAGTACTTGCTTGTATTCATGTTTTGTTATCATCCAAACTAATTCAAGAGTTGTTATGCCTTCGTGTTGTCATCATCAAACCGTGAGATTTGCTCATTTCCTGACTATACATGCATGCACATAGTTACACATTCTCCACCTTTTAATGATGACAATGCATCTCTCAGGGAGGTGGTGAAAGAAAAAATATGAAAAAATTTATAATGGTTAAACTCCCCCTCACATGTATATATAGTATACTCCACTCCCCTTGAGAGTATACTTCTCCTCCTTTATCATAATAAAAAAATATGGGTAAAGAGGTAAGTCAGAATTTTAAATATGCAAGCACAAATAAAGCATATTACTATAAATGTAAAAACATCATTTTATTAATTCAAAAGTACTAGATATCAAAGTACAAGAAAGTAGTAAATTAACGACGAAAAGGAAAAACATTCAAAACAATAAACTAAGAACACTTAAGAAAATGACTAGTTCTCCTGCTCATCATCCTCGTTGGACACAATCGGATATATGAGATGGGATTTTTCAAGTTTTTTAGTGAGGCGGTGAATCCTTGAATTTGTTCTCATATGCATCATTGTCATTGTATCTTGATTCTGAAGAAGGTTGTTAAGGATATTTGAGGAAGAATGAGGGAGGTCAAGATTCTCTTCCTATTGTCCTGCTTTTGGCGGTGCCTTTGCAGGAAGTGAGAGAATTTCCTTGTTTTCAATTACGAACCTTGTCTAACTCAAGGTGCTTTTTCCTATTTTTTATCATTTTATCTTCTATTCCTCCTCCTTCAGATTGTAGCTGGAGTACTATAGGATCTTTGTTATTAATCTATTATATGGTAAAAGAGTGTTCTTCTTTTTTCTATCCATCATATGACGAATTACTGCATCAGCCAATTTTCCCCAACTTTGTTTACCAAAAACCAAACTAGAGGTATGTTTGATTTGTTTATATGGCAAGAGTTATTCTTTCTTGAGAAAAGAACATGATTCATTGTATAATGAATTATTCGAATATTAAGGCGTATTAAGCCAATGGTAAAGGGAGGGGTAATGACGGAGGTTTCATCAATCAAAAAAGTATTAGCAGCAAGTTCAAAATTAAATTCATTATCTTCTTTACTTTCATCATAATCTTGGTTTTTGCAAGGAAGGTTGCAAATTTGTGCCAACTCTTCAAGACTCGGTTAGATGGGGTGTTTGTTCACTTCAGAGGTGAGGATACCATTTGAGTACTTGAAGTTGGAGTAAAATAGCCTTAGCAAAGAGGTAAATATTTCTTTAGTCACTTTAAAGACAGATTTCCTCAAACCGAACACTATGAAGGCTTCAACAAAGTTGCACTCTTTGAAGAGTTACCCATCCAAGTACCGAGATTCAAAAATCTATCTATCAACATAGTATCAATTGTAGTTGGTTTCTTGTTATTGTGTTTAAAATATTTAAGAGTGGTAGGATGGTTATGGTTGGGTGGTGTGTTCTCTCTTGGGTGCCATTATGGTGATGATGGAGAGATAAAGAAATAAAACTCTAAAAACACTAAGACAGTGCACACAAGATATGGTGGAATGAGATGAAAATTGAAGAGAATACATACATTTTTATACTCACTTCCTAATCGATTAGAATAAGGGTTAAATCGATTAGGTTATTTAATCCATGCAGGTGAACTTTGGAACTAGTTGTTACGATGATTTTCAAGGCTCTAATTGATTAGCTCATGCTTCTAATCGACTATTTAGTGCACCAAAATTTGAATTTTGAATTTTTAACTAATCTAATTGATTAGGTCTTGAGCATAATCGATTATTTAGTGCATTCTTAATCTTTTTGGACATTTTGGGCCTTGGGGTGATTTTTGTCTTGGTACTCGTGCTTTTTGCACCCTTGCTCATTCTGTTTTCACCCCTTTCTTGACACATGCTAAAAGCTCATTTATTTTGTTTCTAGAAAATAGTTATAAAATTATGAGCAAATGACGAAATCACTTATTAAAGGGTTAATCATAGTTTTTCGATAATTCAACCTTTAAATAGTGTATTACCTTAATTATTCAAGTAACCTTGATAAAAACTTCCCCTTTCAAGGGAACGACAACACAATATTGCGCATCCTTCTCTATGAATCGTTGGATTAAAAGTTGGTTAAACATGAGATAGATATATCCACTACATACTAATCTTATCAACATGCTAGAAGGTCATTTGATCATCACAAATCATGAATGTTGAAACCATCCTCAATGAACATTTACTTTGATCATAATCATTGATATACACCATCATAGAACATCCTTGGATCACCAGCATCAGTATAATCCAACCATATTTTATACTCGAAGGTATGCACTTTTATTTGCATAACTTTATTTAATATGCATTACGGCTTCATTAAATCTACAAAGTGTCCCTGCATACACTAGGTTTTCACCTTTGGTACCCAAATTTTCTTGGATCCTAGTGTATTAGTAGTTTTAAAAGGCCTAAGGTTACTACATTTATACCTTCTTAATTTATCAAAACAAAAAGGCTCTAAGTGGACAAGTTTACTACAAAAGGAATATTTATAGCCAGGGTGATTCACTTTTTTCTTAGTAATCCTTTTACTATGTGTTCTACCGGATTTAAACCCTGATCCAATTTTATTTAAGGAAGGCCTTTGAATTGATAGAATCAATTCAAGGTTTTCTTTCTCCTTAGTAAATTTACTTAGGGTTTCATGAAAATCTTTTACTTCCTTTTTTATCGAGACACAACTCTCACATGTTCCAGCTAGGTTTCTAATGTTAGTTATTTAATTTTTAAGGGTTTCATTTGCACTTTTCTATAAATTCAGATAATCTTTAAGATATACATTAAGCTTCTTAATCTTGTCATTTTCTCTGACTATCTTAATGCTTTATTTAAGCAACTGCTTGTATGATAACTTTATTACCTCGTGGTCATCTTCTTCATGAGATGTTTTCAAACATATTTCATCTTCTTCGCAAGAGGATTCTTCGAAGCTTCTATCAGAGGTTGATTCTTTGATATTTTTCCTTGAAGTTGAGTTTATGACTATATTGCTCGTTTAAGCTTCTTTCTTCTTAAATATTTCACTAGATGGGACTTCTTCATATTGTCTTCTTGATGAATTTCCTCCATCTGATGTTGAATCCTTTGAGGATCGTTCAACCAATGAGACTTTTTTTAAGGAGATAACTCGAGTTGATATGTCTTTGCAAGAGTTTATTGATGAAGTTTCTAGAGATTCCTCTAGACTTGATTTTATGCCTTCATTTGTTAGTAGTTGAATTAGTTCGTTCAAGATTTTTATTATTTTTCCTTCTTGGATTTTTCTTGAACATCGTAAACATTCTCATCTCTCAATTTAAGGATTGGGTCAGTTTTTTGTTTTCAAATCTTAAATCTTATATATTTGTTAGTAACAAAGGTTCTTATATGTTTTCCAATATTTATAAGGATTGAAGAACACTTATAAATGAATTAGTCAACTTTTTCACCTCGTGCATACATTCGCACTTGACCGCTTGAATATATTTAGTACTTTCTTGATTTCATGCATTGTTGTCATCCAACCCACTTCAAGAATTGTTATTCCTTCATGTGTTGTTATCATCAGAACCATGACATTATCATAGCTAAGCATATTTGGCTTATCTATGAGCTTTGATCCCTTCTTGATTATACCCGGAAGCACATAGTTCCACATATATCTCAAAAGACTTAAGTCATATTAAATCCATTAAGATTAAAGGATCCAAAAAAAAGGATGCATGTAATCAATGCCTTCTCAAATAAAGATGTTCTTTTTTTCAAAGAATTCCTTGGAAATGATTTTTAGTAAACATTTTTTGTAAGGAACATTGCCAAGGAGGAAATAAAATGTAAAGTTTGTCTCTCATATCAAACGATTCAGGGAGATGCAAAAAGAGAGAGAATAAATTTTTGGTTCCAGTTTTGTCAAATGGGGGAGATATTTTTTCAAAGTTCCTTATGGTTAAAGTAAATCACTTGGTATATAATAAACTCGAAAAGCTCCATTTATTTCTCTAACAAGTGTTAAGTTGATTGCAAAGTCAATTCATTTATTTTATACTCATCAATTACTTTTAAAATGAAGTTTTTAGCTAAGAGGGTATGAAACATAAAACGAGGATGTACAAAAATAATGTCGGGGCCCAAAGTCTCTCAAGGACCAAACCCAAAATAAGTTGAAAAATCATCATTTAATTGATTAAACCTAAAGGGTTAATCAATTAGACCTTATGTGTGTTTTAATCGATTAAACCTAGGGTTGTAATCGATTAAATCTTTAAAACTTGTGCATCGCATTCATTAATCAGACAAAACTGATTGTCATTAATGCAGTAATCGATTAAATTCAGTCTATAAATAGGTAATTTGAAATGCTTTCTTCTCATCCTTCTCATAAACTTCTTCATATTCGTACATTCATGTGTTCTTATGTTTCTTTTGTGTTTTCATCATTATCATCATCAATGGCACCAAAACGAATTCGCACCTCCACAAGTGCATCTGTTCCAGCCTATGTGTCTCATGAATTATTATCCCAAGAGAAATAAGAGAGGTTATATGAACATTTTTCTGATAAAAATCCCATTCATGTTCACTATGTGGATGAGAGAGTTTATGGAAAGTTTTAGTTTATCAATGCCTTCTTACAAGCTACTCTAAAGATTATCATCTATAACAAACCAGAAAATATGTTCTCGAAGTTGGTGAGGATATTTTATGTTAACCTCATTTATGAAGAATGGTTTATCAAGACATAGGTCTGTGAGCATGTAATCTCTCTCTCTCTCTCTCTCTCTCTCTCTCTCTCTCTCTCTCTCTCTCTCTCTCTCTCTCTCTCTCTCTCTCTCTCTCTCTCTCTCTCTCTCTCTCTCTCTCTCTCTCTCTCTGGAATATTTTATTTTATTTGTGATCTACCATGCTTTGGCTTTGTCTACTCAACTAAGTTTCCAAAATCAAATGATGATTTTGATTATCAGTCTACTTCTTAATCTCTTATGATCGATTCAACTGCAGGTCATGGATTTTCCCTTACCGGAGGATATGTGACTCCATGTATTTGTTTCTTCCATTATAAGGTGACCGGCATTATCATCCCAAGGAAATTCAGTCTTTGGCAAGTCTCAAAAATTGATGTGGTAATGGCATGGCTACTGGTCAACAACTTCAAAACCAATTAGGCTAGTGGGATAATTTACCACATAATTAAAAGATGTAGGAGGGGAAATGTGTGATTACAATATGGTCACCTTTACAAGGATTTTGATGCATGTTAGACTCAATCTAGAATTGAAAGAGTCGGTTGATAATTCAATCAAAATAAGGAGACATAACCTAGGCCAGATGCCACTTGAAGACAAAAAAGGAGTCTTGGTGAAGAAAGGATCCAAAGCAACAAAGAAAGGATCTCAAAGTCCACAAGCATCATCTCAACAACAAGCAAGGCAATCAAATATGGATTCTTGATACTCTGCCTACTAAAGCCCTTCTCAACGCCATCATCATCAACCAACAAGCTCATTCCAAAACCATGAACATGATGAATGCTCAAGTTGAATTTCTGGCTCGCATTCTTGCTAACTCTAAAGTGCCTTTGCCTTCTAGAATTTTTTATGATGATGGTGATAATACTTAGTAGTTTTTTGCTTGTTTGCTTATTATTTGTTTCTCATTCGCTTTGTATGTCTACTTGTTTATGTCTTCCTTTGCAACTCTTTCATTTATGAATAATTATTTTTGGATTAATATTTCTTTTTTATTGCTTTAATCAATATTCTCCCTTCTAATTTCATGTCAAGTTGTTTGCTTTAAATTTCATATGTGATTTATGTGTTTGTGTTGTTTATTTACCCGTCTATTTGATAATGTCAAAGGGGGAGAAACATACTCTCAGGGAAAGTATAGTATACTTTCTTCATCTGTGAGGAGGAGTTTAACCACTCCAAATCATTATCTATCTTTTTTTAAATTTTTCCACCTTCTTGAGAGATGCGTTATCATCATAGAAAAGGGGGGAGAGTATGGATCTATGTGTTATGCATGTTTAACTGTAAGTTGGTTTTAATGATGGCAATTATAATAGCAGGTAGCAACTATCAAACACCTTTTAAATATGATACCTCCATAAGAATGGGATATGACATTTGTCAAAATGGGATATCTTTTTCACTATTCATAAACAAAAAATGCTTACCGTAAGAATTACATCTCGGTCGCTCCTCTTACCACCCCATCACCTCTTCCTAAAAAAACCTCATACTTGAACATACGCTCTAAAATCCTAAAAACTCTTTGCGCCTTATGATCATCCATAAGGTTTGTTATGAAAATAAGGTCAGCCACATGGATTTCACCATAGGTGAATCCAACACCAACCTGTCTCATTTTTATCCTAGTGGGTGAGAGCTCACTACCTCTAGAATTAACTAATTTTTGTTTAGTTATGGAATCAAGATCACTTATTTTTATGTCACTAAGGTCTATATAGGGCTATTTAGATATGGGTTTCCTAGGTGTGTTATACTCGAAGAAGATTGAATACTAAAGAAATTAACAAAGAAGGAAAAAGAAAATACCTTAAGTGATGCAAGTGGCTAAGAACTCAAGTGAAGAATGCAAAAGAAGCTCTAATAGAAATCTAAACAAGAATCAAGTGAGTCACAAGAAAACTCTCTAATGGCACGCAAGAGATGAAAAAGCTGAAAATTGGAAATGAAACTCAAGTTCCTCTTTTAGAGATATTAAGAGATCAAAGTTCAACGACCATGATTCGATAGAAGATCAACGATCATATCCAATAGCGCAGATAAAATCTTGAACCCATAACTCACTTAAGTGCATTCGACTACAAATATGTGTGTCGCTTTCCTACCCTACGCGTGTGGGTTCACGTGGAGGTCTCCTCTGTATCAACATTTTGTTTGCACAAGAGCATTAAATATGCATGTCTCAATGCCAACTACCCACACTCGTCACCATAATTGAGATCTCTCTTCTTGAGACGTCTTCCCAACAAACAAGCTACCTCAATGACACATATTCTCAAACCGGTCCCATTGGCGTCTACTTCAACACTCCTCACTTAAAAGTTCGTAGCAAAGACTTAGGGGTAATTTTTCTGGGATATCCAAAGGCTCGTTAAGACCGACCCAACTCAAAGGTCTAATCCAACAAAGGGTGTGTCACTTCCTGACGCACAGGTGGACCTTCATTTAGACACCGCATATGAGTACGGTTTCCTCCTCCATCTTGATCGACAATCACATCCACAACTGCCCCCACTCCATGTCGAACAACCTGAAAACAGTTTTAATTGTCTCCTCTATATAAGCATGACTCGGGGTCACGCCCAGATATTCTTTTACATGCATTGGAAAAGTCTCACCTCATACAAACAATGACTTAAACGTTAGAGTGTTAACCTTTTACAGATACTTTGTCTGTTTACCGAAAAACAATAATCATTATATCAGAAGCCTCACTCTTGATTATTTTCAACATTTTGCTTTTTCCTGATTCAAGTACGGAATAAATATAAATTCAATCTAATAATTTATCCACTTTTAGTTATCACTTAATTTTAAAAAAATTCAAATTAGCTATAAATTTATCTACTATGGACTAACTTATTGTTTATATTCTTCTTCTTTTTTTCTTTCTTTTTTACTGAATAGAATCTATACATCATGTGATAATTAGTTTCAATTTGGACATGTATTATGGGCTAGTTTGTTTTGACTTTAAAAAAATGGATTTTTTCTTTGTATTTTTGAAAATGGATTCTACAAAAATGTTTTTAAAAATATTACAAGTTTTTTTTAATTTATTTTTTATAAATTAAAAGATTGAATTGTTCATTCAATAACATAAATTTACATTATTGAAGATCAAAACATAGTCAAAATCACAATTTTTTCAAAAAATTGTATCTCAAAAATGATTTTTGTGAAAAGCTATTTGAAATAGCTTCAAAATTAAGTGATTTTTTAAAATTTTGATATCCAAATTTTTTTTAGATAAATGATGAAATAACTAAAATAACATTTTAAGAATAACTATTCAAATCAAATTTTCATTTGAAACTTTTATGAAAAGTTTATTTGTAAATTTTTTTTACACTAAAATATGTAACACTATAAAAATCATTTTAAAAAAAAAGCCAAAACAAACGGGCCATATAATGCATCTTTTTTCAGTTATAATAACAGTCCATTGCAGTCTTCCGGAAGGAAAAAGAAAATGCAAAAGAAAAGGTCATTTTAGTTAGTGTGACAAATCAAACATATAGTTAACAAGAGGGAAGGGAAGGGAGCCCATTGTAATTTTATGTTCTAAGCAACCATGATGAGTCATCTAGATCCATTGACCACATCATTACAAGAATCATTCATCCTTATGGCTTTCCCAATCTACCTTTTCACATACATGCTAGGTACTCAATGAAAAACCACATCAATTAAAGCCTATAAATTTTGATGACACGCACAAAGAGCAATGAATCTCATTTCTGAAATCATCAACAAAGTTTAGACTTTGAAATCATCAACACAAGGGTGATCATCATCTTCTTTTGGTGCTTACAAATTCAGTTTGAGTGATGTGATAAATCTTAATGGCAAAGAGGAAGAGCTGGTTTGGATGGGTGAAAAGCCTATTCATTTCTGAGTCAAAGTGCAAAGTAAGAGATACATATACATTGTTGTGATCATCTTACAATTAGTACTACAAAACTTATTTTGTTAAATAATTATTGTGTAATATCCAGAACCAGAAGAAATGGGGCTGGAGATTAGGAAGGATTAAACAGAAGCAATACCCTACAATTACAGCTTCAAAAAGGACATTGATTGAAGCAAATGCAGAACAGAGAAAGCATGCTTTAGCTGTGGCTATTGCAACAGCATCTGCTGCTGAGGCTGCAATCGCTGCTGCACATGCTGCTGCTGAGGTTGTCAAACTCACAAGTGGTGCCTCTCGTTCGAATTCATATCTCTCCAAGGGAGACAGAAGTTTGGCTGCCATCAAGATTCAAAGTGTTTATCGTGCACATCTCGTAAATTTTCCTTGAATCCGGTTCTTGTTTTGTGAGCTTCTGTTTTGATCAATTTGATTGTCTATTTTCAAAAGTATACATAAAGTGAAACTATAACTGATTCTCTAAGTTATCAAGTAGTTGTAAATTTACTGGAATTATAATTTGGTAATGAAACAGGCTAGAAAAGCATTAAGAGCATTGAAGGGAGTTATAAGACTACAGGCCATAATTCGCGGTCAAGCTGTTAGGCGTCAAGTGTTCAGATCTTTGAAGAGTGTTCCCTCAAATGCAAAAACTCAAAAGGAAAACCAGGACAGAAGCAGCCATACTGAAGAAGAAAACTACAAAAATGAACAGATAAAACTGTTTCCAAAGGAAAAGAAAAAGATAGAAGAGAATGAACTTAAGGTAAATGTATTTAAATTGACTTATTTTAATTTATCTAAGACTAGAGTATAAATAATGGTGAGACTATTTGAGAGAGCGTATGGAAAAAGCTTACTTATAGAAAACCACCCGACATAAATGTATCTTTTATATAGAAATCATTTATGCATAAGCATTATACAGTAAGTGTCTATGTTACAAGCGTTAAATTAAGTTGTTTATCCGAACAGGGCAAGTGTGCATTGAATATGAGCTACCATCGGGTCTAATTTACTCAAGAATTTTTGCAGGCTGAATGCTATAGTCAAAAAACATGGAATTGTAGCTCACACTCAAAGGAAGGCATTGAAGCTATATGGTTAAGAAAGCAAGAGGCTATTGTCAAAAGAGACCGCATGAGACAATACTCTTCTTCACAAAAGGTAATCTAGTTTTGAACCTTCCTTTTTTCATGTCATGCACTAGAAAATAACCATGTGATTTATATTTTTCAGGAGAGAACATTTTCTCAAAGGGTGGAAGAATTTGGAGGAGATAGTTGCCGTACGTTAGAAGAGTGGTTACATAAAGAAATAAGTGATTGGGATGTTCTTTGTAAACCATCTCATCTTTCAAATATCACACTAAGAAATGAAGTACAAGAAGAATTGAGTTCAAAAATTTCAGTCCAAAGAAAATCATTTTCTCATGTAAAAAGAAGTTCAATTGGTGATGAGAGTCCCATGCCAAATTCTCCTGTTTTTCCTAAATACATGTCTTTGACTGAGTCTAGCAAAGCAAAAGTAAGGTCTATGAGCACACCAAGGCTAAGAGCAGGATTTTTGGATATGTGTTCCTATCAGAATGAGCACCAATGCATGAATTTCTGAAGCCATCTCAATGTTCATTTCATGCTTGGTCCTTCACATGCATATATATCTATGTCAGAGTCTGACCATTATGTTTTTCTTTTTTTCTTTGTTTTGGAGAGGAGAAATGTTGCTATTGAGTACATAATACATGTCTGAAACGTGTATACTTCTAGTTTTTATCCAATTTGTTTATTTGAGTTTGTTGTTGTTGGAGATTTCATGTTGATAATATGCTAAAACAATGTATGATTGTATTGAAGAAATTTGATTGGAATTTCCCTCCAGATGATTCATATTCAATATGCTAAGACAATTATTTTAATTTGAAAATCTCAACAAATGATGTTTTTTTGTCAAGAAGCCAATGAAGTTTAAAACAATTTTAATGACCTGTGAATACCTTATCCACAAAATATGAATATTGAAAAGAAAACAAACTGGTCAAAAAAACTTGATTAACAAATAAAGTGTTTCTCTTGAATACAATTAGACAATTCTACATTCTTGTTATTGCACTTCGCATCCTTGCATATTAAATGTACATTTGAATTTTATTTTCACAAACCTAACCGGTTTGATACCAATTTAATTACATACACAGTCCAATAGCATGATCAGTGATGGGTTTAGTTCCCAATTTAACCAATCGAAACAGCTGGAATTTTAAAACTATGCCAGAAGGTTGGTGTAGCTAGAGCCAAATGAGGAAATTCATGGTAAATGTATTAAGCAAAATGATAATTAAAAATACTAAATATCTAGATTGACAGTAAAAACAATAGGAGTTATCAGAAAAACAACCTTCAAGTAAGGTTACAACCCATGAATTTGTATGCACTCTAAATACCAAAAAAAACAATTTGATGCATTGGGGAAAGATATAACAGATGCTCTCCTTAGCCTAGACAGTTTAACGAGCTACTTGAGCTTGTGTGTGTTCCAGAATCTGGGTGACTAACTTGTAAGTACGACCATTAAGGGCCTTGGTATGGTCTATCAGCTGCTCATACCTGTACATGAAGCATTTCAAATATTAATGGTCATAGAAAAGAAACAAATAAGACTATAAAAGACCTTAATATATCAAGTCTGTAATCAATGTCAACTAACACATTCGGATGATTAGGTTCCATGATAACCCTTCCAGTTTCAGAGTCAATTTTGGCATCAAGCTTTGAGCCACGGATGAGGTTCACAATCCATCTCTCAGCCTCCTCATAATTCAAATTTAGCTTCTCAGCAAGAACTCTGTTTTAAAGAAATATCAGCAATTGAGCAACCCTAAAATCAAAACTGTAGTTGCAACTTGCAACTTTAAAATCCCAGTATATAATATATTTGTGTTGTATGTAAAAGCAGACCAGAGGGGATAAATATCACAAAGACACAATAAAGCATCATAAGGCACAACCCTTATTGAAGCGTGTTTTTCATTAAAAAAATAGAGGCTTTTTAAAAAGTTGTACCCAACGGGCACTACAGTATTTGAATCAGATACTAGGCACATACCCCATGTCAATGCGTTGGTGTATTCTACAGTATGTCTCAAAAATAAACAGCCTAGCATTTTCAAGGAACTCGTCCCTTAGTGGTACAGTTGAGAAGTTGCTTTCTTCAACTCTTTTACCAAGGAAGGGATCATTGAGAATTACCTGCATTTTCACAAATGGTAAACATATTATAATCAACACAGAGGTATAGCGAGTGCTTAACTAGTACACAAATACTAAAATAAAAAGATAAACTGAGTGAGCATTTACATCACTTCAATAGCTGACATTTATTAGCTATAGTCAACAGAAAGGGAACTTACTTCTTCACACTCCCTCATCTTCTTTTGTGCACCATCAAAGTCATAGTTGACATAAACACAAGCCAGAAACTCGGTGATGGGGTCCTTGTATGAATTCTGCTCTTGTTGAATAACTTTTATAAAATCTTTGAATTGAGGCCTCCTGCGCTTGTTGACAATAAATGCTGTGGCCAAGTATCGCAAAAGGTGTGGAGCACTTGTTTGGATTGCGTTAAGATACCTACAAATGATATCACATATATTAGACAAAGCAACATTTAAAATAATAAAGTCATCCCAGAGTGAGGAAGCAATTGACAAAGTATTATGCAGATTAACAACAAAAACAAAATATGTGAAATAGGTGTGTTCTGATTAGAAACAAATGAAGGTATCCGGAAAAGGGAAAGATAAGTTGGAAGTGCATACTTGTCCTGGTTAAACAGATCAATTATTTGTGTTCTTCCATTGTCATGGTTGAAAAAGATGAACAGACTCCAATGCATCAACCATATTCTGCTTTGCACCTGATTAATAGGTGATGAAAAATTCTGCAAAAAAGTTCACCAATGGTAATTCTAAATTAATAACAGCAATACAAGCAAGAAAGTGGTGCAACTCAATGGTTGAAATGATGAACAACCTTTGAGTCAATTATTTCCTTCAAGCGGTTGAGCTCTTCAAGAGCAACATCCCAGTTCTGCATCAATACTTCAGCTGCCAGCTTTCCCCACAATGCATTCAAGCTCCTTTCACTATTTGTGCATAATGCTCTGTACTGATAAAGATAGTCAGCAGCACCAGAGTAGTTTCCACATTCAAACTGAAACTTGGCATATTGGTATAATGCCTCTATTTGTGCAGCACCAATCTGTTAAACAGAATCATCCATTAAGAAGTCAGATTTCAGATACAACAAAATTCCCTATTCCAAAAGAAAAAAGTGCTTGAAAAAATAAAACTCTGAAAAACAATGCAAGGAGACTATATTACTATGATTCTATCTATTTTAGTTAAAAGTGGCAATATAGTAGAAAGTAGAAACAAAGAGAAGTTAAATCACCTAAAGTCTAAGTCAATAATATAACAGCTTTAGATCCTTACTAGCAAGAGACCACCATATTAGAGGCATTTGAAAGAACTTATATAGAATTATCTGATGACATAAGTACTGGTGCAAGCAGGTGTTTGAAAGAGCTTATAAAAATAGCTTATGATGTCCATAAACTGTTTATGAATAAGCTCAACAAGATACAGTATAGAAACAGTTTGAACAAGATTAATGAGGAGTCTCTCATCACATATTCAAGTAATGAAACAACTTATACAATACATAAACTCTTGGGTGATAAACAATTATTTAAATAGCACTCAATCATGTTGTCTAGCAAATACCCCCTGCTATAAGATCACCCACTACCCTTTGGCAGCTTAAATCTATTAGCATGTTTGGTTTGACTTTTGGAATAGCCAAAGCCATTCTAGATGTGTAGAATTGATTTTGGAGTGATTTTGAGGTGTTTGATTCTTCTAAAGCAGAATTGATTTTGTCTCCAAAATTTATTCTACTTGAAGCTAGAATTTGTAGCTTCTGAGTTTAAACGGGATTTTTACGCTGAAATTTGTTGTTCATCTCACTTTTACATAAATGTATCCAAACCAAATACCACACTATAGGTTAAAATCACTTCTGTCCACCACCAATCCAAACACCACACTATGTTTGCCTGAAGAATAAAGTTACAATTCCCAATTACGGTCCTAGTCTACAAAAACCCAACAACTATACAGAAAACACAGCAGTTACTTCTGATAATCAGTTATTTGTTATCCTTCAAAGTTATCATCAAAAGCTGAATATTTCCTAAAAACCATTTTTTCTTAACTATAAACTAGTCTAATAAAAGAAGAAAAATAACTCATTTTATCAATAAAAGACATCCAAACACCAGTATCACAGGCATATTGGGAACCAATTTTTAAGGAGAAATAACCATTTTCCTATAAAACAATAGTAAAATAATTGATTGACGGTGTGAAATAAGGGAGAAAACCTGGTATTTGTCATTGAGCATCTGGAGATTGTAGTGTTTATCAGCCCTCAACTCCTGAACAGCGGCAGGATTCTGAAGGAAAGCAACAAGAGGAGCGGCAGCGTCTTCAAGAGACTTGAGACGAGCAACAACATCAGCCCTACGTTCGACCATATCCTGAGGGACATCTTCGGTATGGTAGAGCGTCTTGTGAATGTCCATGGCGTAATCAACCATGTTAGTGTTGTTCAAGAGATCAATCTTAGCCTTAAGGATATGATTATCATCGTATAACTGTCTCTCTTGGAGAAACTCTAAGAGAGGGAATACCAAATGTCGGTCGAGATTTGGAGCCATCCGCGGTGTCAGATCGTACTCCGCCATTCTCTTCCTTTCCGATAAGGATTCGGCCGAAGTCGCTGATACTGGTTACCAGAGTCAGGGAAGAAGATGAGATGCGAAGTTCTTTGATTTTTTAGGGTTTAGAAACCTAATCCGAAACGGCGACATTTCTTGTCGTGACAAACAAAAGCTAATTTTTTTATAAAATAAAAACAAAAATATTAACATAAAATAAAATTTAAAAAAACACCGATTTACATGTTTTTTTTATGAGTTATTAATTCTTGAAGATTTTAATTTTAATCTGACATAATTAGTTATTAAATCTCTTAATTTAATTTAAATCTCTTAATTTAATTTAACATTTTGTTTTAGTTTCTTTATTAAAAAATATTATATCAGTCTCTTAATTTCACTTTTGTTATTCTATTTGTTCTTTTCCGTCAATTTCTAATAAAAAAACGTTAAGTTTTAATGTAGCGTGACAATAATGTCATTGGTGTAAATCTGAATCAGCATGTATAGTTAAAAATTGATACACTATTTAATTATATTTTTTTTTTAATTATATTTTTTTTCAAGATTTACTCATCCTTTCGACTTACCCCCATTCTCTCTTCAACAAAGTAATATCATTTTTCTTCACATCCTTTTGACTTTCCCCTCCTTCTTTCTTCAACATAATATCTTTTTCCTTTCCAATCTTCTCTGCTTTTATCAAACTTATAAATTTCTTCGGAATTTCTGCTTTCAAATTACGATAAAATATGTCTTTCATTTTCAACTTGTTATGTCAAACTTTTCTAACTAAGGTTATTTCTTTTGCTCACTTCTTTAAAGTATTTAGGATTTATACATTCTGTTACCAATTTTATTAACACATTTTATTGTGACATAACTTTAATCTCATCTGCTTCTGATGTATTTTTTATGTCATTTATTTATACTTTTGGGGTTGTGAGATTCTCATTAAGTATGTTCACTTCTATTATCACCTCGTAATGATGGTTTTCAAACCTTAATATTTTCTTTTGTACTCTTACCATATAACTACTTCTATCTAATTTTAATGTCATTTGTTTATATTTTTTTGTTAACGATGGTTTTGATCTCCTATAATAAAATAATAATGTTATTTCTCAAAACCTCATTTATATTCTTATCTGATAGTCATGGTTTTCAAACCCTAATTTTTTTCTACTCTTAACATAGAACTGTAATCATGGCAAGACCATTTGAGACTATAAAATACACCAATGTTCGAAAAGAGATGTGGAAACTTGTTGTCAAAATCAATCACAAATTGTCGGTCATCTCTGAAGATAGCAGAAATATACCCAGACGCATTACGTGCTCAAACATACAATAGAGTCGTCATCGAACTTTATTTATTCTCGGAGGAAAGGGGAAACATCGATAAAACCCGAGGGAAGAGAAATTGGGTAAGAAAGTCGGTTTATGCAAGGGGAATGTATTAGCACCTCTTACATTTGTTATACTCAACGGGAACCATTTTGATTGTTCTATGCTTGAATGTGTGTTATATCTAAAGATTACTCGCGAAAGAATAAGGGAAAAGAAAAAAGAATAGATAAAATGCTCGGTGAGGATTATGGCCATCATGCCTACGTATCCTTATAGTGCAATAAGAAATTCAGAGCTCCATAGTTTATGGAACTAGTGGTGGGAGGTGAAAAGAAGAGTGATAACAAATATGGTATGAACCAAAGGATTATATTGTTTGACTCCAAAAATGGGTGAATTTGAACCCAAGAGTAAAAGTGGTATAGACTAAGATGTTGAGGGACAGAGGCATAGGCACTGTATTTTCATAACCAGAAACAAAAGGGATTAGGTGTTTAGCATCAAGGCAAACATATCTTGGTTCACAAGTAGACACAAGATAGAGCTCAAAGAGGTAGTGTATTTGGCTCAAAGATAACAATATATCAAATGGAGTGAATGAAGGTAGAAGATTATGAATGTGTCATGGAGATGAATGTAGTGATAGAGAAACGTAACCAAAGTCGAAGAAATGAAGGATTTGGTAAAAGTGACTGAAAGGTATGGTTTAGAACCAAAGGTAAGGGTATATTGGAATCCATAGAGGAAATGGTATTTTCAACCCAAGAGTAAAGGTGGTATAGACTAAGATGTGGAGGGACAGAGGCATACCCGCTCCATTATCCTAACCAAAAATAAGGAATTATGTGTTTGGCATAAAGGCAAACATGTCTTGGTTCACAAGATGAACAAGTGTCCTAAAAGGGTAGGTATGGGACCCAAAGAAAAATGGTATTTGGTTCCAAATAAAGGCAGCATGTCACTGAGGTGAATGGTTATGATTGAAGGTCGATGATATGGATCATGAAAGATATGGATGGTGCCCTAAGGCAGAAAAAGTATGGAATAAATAGGATTGTGCTCGACAAGGATTCGCATCCTCGTGCCTATGTATTCTCATTATGGAATGAGAAAGTCAGAGCATTCCTAGTTCGTGGACTACAAAAACAAAGGGAAGACACAAAGATGTGTTTGCCTACGCAACTAGGAATAAATAGACAAACACAACTTCAAGGGCATGACTACAGTGATTAACAGTGTAACATGTACCAAAAGAATATGGTGACATGGGAAACCATAAAGGCAAATGGTTTGAACCAAAGAGTAAAGAGGTACAGACTAAGAGTAGAGGGACAGAGACATAACCAATGTATTGTCATAGCCAAAAACAAGGAATTCAGTGTTTGGCATCAAGGCAAACACCTCATGGTTCACAAGATGGACAAATGTCCTAAAAGGATATGTATGAGACCCAAAGGAGAACGATGATTGGTACAAGGAATAATATATCACTATAGAGAGAACAAGAAATTTGAAACCAAAAATGGTACATTGGATCCATGAAGGAATAAACTCGGAACCAAAGAGTAAGGCAGGTACAAACTTAGATGTGGAGGGATAGAGGCGTACCCATTGTATTGTCATAACCAAAAAACAAAGAGAATTAAGTGTTTAGCATCAAGGAAAACATATTTTGGTTCAAAGGAAGGCATTGGAGTTGCCCAAAAAGGATATGCATGAAATCCAAAGGAAGAAAGTATTTGGTTTCAAAAATATGGTATTGATTGATGAAGAATAAAAAAAAGGTAGCTCGCGGAGAATCTGAATCCTCGTGCCAACGTATTCTCGTTGTGCAATGAGAAAGTCAGAGCTTTCGTAGTTCAGCCAACTACGAACAAAGAGAAGGAGATATTTGAGTGATGAAGAGTATGAATTGTACCAAAATACGATGGTGGTATGGGAACCCATAAAGGAAAATTCTTTGAACCAAAGTTTAAAGTAGGTACAGACTAAGAGTGGGGGATATAGGCATACACATTGTATTGTCCTAACCAAAAATAAGGAATTAGGTGTTTGGCATCAAGGCAAACATATCTTGGTTCACAAGATGGACAAATGTAATGTCCTAAAAGGGTAGGTATGGGACCCAAAGGAGAATGCTGATTGATATAAGGAACAATATATCACTATAGAGAGAACAAGCAATTTGAAACCAAAGAATGGTACATTAAATCCATGAAGGAATAAACTTTGAATCAAAGAGTAATGGAGGTGCAGACTAAGATGTGGAGGGATAAAGGCATACCCACTGTATAGTCATAACCAGAAAATAAAGAGAATTAAGTGTTTGACATCAAGGCAAACATCTCTTGGTTCAATGGAAGGCATTGGAATTGCCCAAAAAGGATATCCATGAAATCCAAAGGGAGAAAGTATTTGGTTTCAAAATGTTGGTATTGATTGATGAAGAATAATGAATAAGGTAGCTCGCGGAGAATTTGAATCCTCGTGCCTACGTATTCTCACAGTGCAATGAGAAATTCAGAGCTTGTGTAGTTCAACTCACTACGGACGAAACAAAGACAGCAAGAGACTAAGGCAAGCGAAATGAATATGATAGTGGAAGATGAAGAAGACTTGGCAGTCATTTGATATTAACCATACTAAATTCTATGAACAAAGGCGAATTTCTTGAGCAACTGGGTCATTCGTCCCGTACCTAAGGATACCCTAGACAAGGATATGAATTATCCACTCTCATCATTCTTTGTTACTTAAAGCTCATGACATACAACTTGAATCATGATTTATAAATTCTTGAAGAAACACCTTTGATGTGCCTTGTATAATCTACTGCTTGATTTGTCTGGATGCCTTGCATGAAATTGTGAACTTGAGGCCTTGAGATCCATAGCATTGCGGGAACTAGTCCTATCAAGTGATCAAGGGGCTTTTGATAACTTGAATAGACTGAGGGATTATACATAAATCAAAGGATTTAGTTAATCAAAATTTCTTTTGATCAACTTGAATCATAGGGATTGAATTAAATTGAAAATTATGTACAACCTAATCTAAAGGTCAAATACAATGTACATATCCTAATCTAAGGGGTCATGCAACATTACGATCAATTTAATCATCTATCAAAGTACCACATGAAAAATCCCTTAAAATGGCCAATTATTCTAAATCAAGCCCTACTCTAAGGGAACATGGAAATCTAAAATTAAACCCTGAGTTAAAATGGTCAAATTACATAGGAAGTCAATTAAGGGATTAAAACTAGAATTAAATCTAATTAAAATCAATCATCCTAATTATTTCTAATTAAAATAATTAATTATAGTTAACATTTAAATCCTAATTTCTAATTAATTCTAACATGTTAATCAAGTTAGTTCTAATTTATTCTCTAATTAGCCTAGTTAACAGTAATTAAGAAAGCTAAACAATTAACAACAAAAAAAAAACAAATAATAACAATGGGCTTTGAGCAAGGGGGTACAGGCCTTGAACCCTGAGTGCCAAAGTGAAACGAGGTTGGGCCTTGTGGATGAGGTTGGGCCTTGTGGACAAGGCCCATGGAAATTTAACGCATATTAGGGGTGTAGGACTGGATTCAGGGTGATGGTTAGGAATTCGTGCTATGCCCAACCGTGTTTGGCCCATCAGAATCCAAACTCATGGATGAATTGAACAATTCACCATGTGATGATAAAAATGAGTCAACAATATTCAAAGTCAAAGACACATGTTGGGGCTTATGATTGGAAGTTGAATTGAATTTAAAATGAGTATAAAATACGTGCCACCAAGGAAAACAAACTCAGGTTAACGTCTCCCCTCCACCATGGACCACCGCGTCGGAAATCGCTTCCGGCAGCGGTGGCCACCAGAAATGGAAAACGACCACACCACCTGAATCATCTCAATTTACTCTCCAAGAATCTATCACTGGTTTGTCCTAATTTTAACCCTAAAGTTGAAACCGATCCAAAACGCTCAAGAACCCTATAAGTTAGAACAAAAAATAAACGACCACAGTGGAAGAATCAAAGCCTAAATTGTTAAGGTTTTGATTCCTTAAGCACTAAACTACATTATGGCAACATAATTCGTTCGAATTAGCAAAGAAATCAAAGAACTCACCGACGAGTTGTAGGAGTTGAAGAAGAATGATGAAGAATGGAAGAAGCTCCACAATACAGGTACTCTTCAAATTCTACTCCTTCAAGCTCAAATTCTCATTTCTTCTTCTTCTTCTCTTCTTTAGTTCGTAGGTGAATCTGATGTCTATTGAATGTTGTTTCTGTGATGTTTTTGTTGCGTGTGTGTGAGGTAATAGAGTGTTCCTGCAGAGTGATAGCTTGAGATTGCAGTGGCTTTAGATGCTTAGCTCAAGCACTTTTGAAGCTTCAATGTGAAACTTTAGTGGTTGCAATACTCAACTTTTAGTTAGTGGAAATGAATGGGGAAGATGGAGATTATTCTGAGATGTTGATTCAGAATGAGCAATAATTGGTGAGGGTGAAAAACGATTGGAGCTTGAAGAGTGTTTTTTGTCAATGATTGGTGAGCAAATGAAGAATGATTGTGATTTCTATTTATGGGAGGTTTTGAACATCGGGATTGTGAATTCAGTTAGAGGAATTCAGTTAGGGAATTTGGGCTTTCGAGGTTGAGTCAGTTACAAATCATGTTCTGATTTGTGGATCCCTAGGCCAAGTCCAGCTGGAAATTGATGTTAATTGAATGATAGGTTAATTTTTTGGTTAATTGTGAACTGAGGTTAGTTGAGAACTAGAATGAGGTTAGTTAAGTCAGCTAGAAGAGCCTTCGTCTCGAGTTAAGCGTCCTTCACAGACTCCTTCTTCCAATCTCATCCCCATATTCACCATCTCGGTGAAGTCTGAGGGAGCACTGGCTATCATCTTCTCGTAATAAAACGAGCTCAAGGTCTTCAGGAAGATCTTGGTCATCTCTTTCTCCTCAAGGGGAGGCACTATCTGAGCGGCCAATTCGCGCCATCTCTGGGCGTACTCTTTGAAGGTCTCTTTCTCTTTCTGGGACATCGCCCTCAACTGGTCCCTATCAGGAGCCATATCCATATTGTATTTGTATTGCTTGACGAAGGCCTCACCAAGATCATTGAAAGATCGGATGTTCGAACTCTCCAAACCCATGTACCACCGGAGAGCGGCACCGGACAGACTGTCCTGGAAATAGTGGATGAGCAGTTGGTCATTGTCAGTTTGCGTTGACATCTTGCGAGCATACATCACAAGATGGCTGAGAGGGCATGTGTTTCCCTTATACTTCTCAAAGTCAGGCACTTTGAATTTAATAGGGATCTTCACGTCAGGCACAAGGCACAACTTAGCAGCACTTTTACTAAAAAGGTCTTTCCCCCTCAAAGTTTTCAGTTCCTTGCGAAGCTCAGGGAATTGGTCCTTCATATCATCCATCTTTTCATAAACATCTGGGCCCTAAGATGGCTCAGAGTGGTAGATGGTGTCTTCGACCCTTGGTAACGTGTGCACAACGGGCGGTGGCACTGAAAGGACCGGGCTAGATGCCAGCAGAGAAGCAAGAGTAGGGGCGAAACCCTCTGGTACAAAGTTGGGGGGGGCATTCCCCAAGGGAACCCAGCTGGCATAGATGATGCAAAATGAGCCATTGCAGCAGGCACAGTAGAAGTCACGATCTCAGAAATGACCGTCCTCTGGGGAGGAGTTGATGGCGTTGGAGAAGATTGGCTCTGAGCGGCCAAGAATGACTCCATCAGGGCAGTCAACCTGGCTACTTCTTCCTTTAGCTCGCGGTTTTCTTGTTCTAGATGATCCATCAGTCTCAAAGAATTGGCTCTGGTGTAGTACCAGTGAGTCAGCTTGTCTTCAAAATAAATGAAGAACACAGAGTTAGACCAAAGGACAAGAAGCCGGGAACAAAACCTGCTTATGCACATGATGCATGCAATGCTTGTGCATATGATTTGTTTTTATTTTAGAGTAATTTTAGAGTTCTATTTGCAAATATTTGGAAGTATTAAACATTTATCATATATGAAAGTATCTTGTCACTAATATCTAGAAAATAGTTTTACATCAAAGAAGTACATCATTGGTAACCATATACAAGAGAAACGGAAAATAATCATCCTATGAATCCCTAGAAACAATCATCTAAAGCTCGGGACACAGGAAGATAAGATGCACGAAGTCTCTTCACCTCTTCCTCATAGGCTGCCTCCATATCTGCCTTCTCCTTGGTGAGTCGATCGTACTTCCTCTTCCAGAACTTGGAAGACTGAGGAAGTAGAGAAGTCCATGCGTCATTAGGATCATCAATAACCTGATGCTCGAGGAACTCAATCAAAGCATCATTTTCCTTAATCTGCTGAAGCAACTCTTCTCATTCACGGACCTAGGCACGTGAATGGTCTTCGTCTGTCAACTCCTCTACTCCTTGGTCAAGGAGGGTTGAAGACCCATCCATAACTAAAGGTGTAGGTCTTGGATACTCGTAAGGCATGAGATACTCAGACGCTCTCTTCTTAACCCAAGCAGTGTAAGGCTCCAAAGCGGCACAGTTCTTAGGACCCAACTCATTCCTTCATTTTCTACGAACCTTGCGCCAAGCGCGGACCATCCTAGCTTTCAAGCGCTGGGGATCTTTACCCTCCTGAAAGAACACACCCTCCAACAAAATGTTATTGGGTTTATCCTTTAGGGGGAACCCAAGCTGACGTCGTGCCAAAACAAGGTTGTAGTTAATCCCACCACATGTACCAAGAAGAGGTACATTGGAGAATTCACCACAAGAGTCGATAATATGCACACCATCATACACACGGTTGTACCAAGAGATATCGTCATTAGTGAGAGACATAAGCCTCGTGGACCACCGTAGACATCCCTTGTTCTCCTTGAAGGCGACTGTCTGTGGTAAGTGAGAAATAAATCACTTATACAACAGAGGCAAATAGCATACAATGGCACCACCACCCTTTGCATTCCTCATATGCAGAGAAAAATAAGTGTCACCCAATAGAGTCGGAACGGGATTAAGAGTAGAGAAAATCCTAATAGCATTCACATCCACAAACTTGTCGATGTTGGGGAACAACACTAACCCATAGATGAGAAGTACAAATATGGCCTCAAAGGCGTCCTCACTCATGGCCTTCCCATACATAGTAGCTTGAGCAATGAGGAATTCAGAAGGGAGACCTTGAATTCCACCTTTGGTAGTCATATGAGCACCAACCAGAGATTCATCTATATGCAACATGTTTGCTATCTCTTGAGAAGTAGGAATACTCTCCAAGCCACTAAACGGCAACTGGTCTAGAATAGGTATACCCACAAGATAGGCATACTCCTCAAGCGTGGGCAAAAGCTGAAAATCCGGAAAAATGTGAAGCAACGGTACAAAGGATCATAAAACTGCACCAATACACTCATCAATCCTTCGTCCACCTGAGTAGTTAGAAGAGGAAGAAGCTTCCCAAAACGAGCCTTGAAACCCAAGGGATCTAGTACATAGGATGTCAGATTCCTTAACTCTTTCAAGTCTGGTTGTCTGAAACTGTACTTCTTTGTATTCCTTCTTTGTCTTTCCATGTCTGAAAATTTGCAAATAGACCTCTTAAGTTCCTTGAAAATTTTCTTCATTATTAATGATATGGATGCAAATGGGTGCATGAATGCATGAATGCAACAATCACACTCAAGGATCAAGCAAAGCACACCAAACAAAGGTCGTGGGATGGATCATGTTATCCTTAATATCAATCATCCATTTTGGTGGATTATGGTTTACGCCTTATCAACACCCAAGTTCCATTGATATTAAGGACACATGAACGAATCAACCACGAATCAAGGGTTTGTTGCGAGTCACGAGCATGGAGTTTCGGTTAAGAACCACCCAAAGGGAGTGTACTAGGGTTTAAACCTGCCAAACATGTTCTACAAGAGGTTCCCATAGTCATCATCCCATCTTTCGGATATTGTCGGAGAAACGACTACTCGTATTCCAAAAATATTCTCAAGAGAGACTCTTATGAGTGTAGTATCGCGTAACAATCGTATTAAATCTTACACTTGAACGACTTTTGCACTACATCCTAAGAATAGGCCAAGATGGGTTTGGTAAACTAAGGTCCTTGGCTTCTAAGGTCTATATTGGAAAGAGAAATGTCTAACCACAACTACTTGTGTGACCTTATTGATCCCAACATGACCTCCACCAAGTGAATGGGCTTGCAAGTCAACTTGCTAAGGAATAACTCCACGCAAGTCAACAAGGCTACCATTCTCCTATCCTAAGTGCACTCGAGTCCGGGTATAGAACTCATCTCACAAAGATCACCAAGCATACAAGGAATTAATATTCAAGCAATTCAATCATTACATACAATACAGTAATCCCAAATTGCACAAAATATGTCACAAAAAAATAATATAATACAATACAACAAATATGAAAAATAGGCAAAACCCACTAGGCAAAATTTTCCCCAGCAGAGTCGCCACTTTTCTGTAGCGGGGTATTCGTTACCATTAGAGATATTGACTAAATCCAAGGTAAACCATACAAGTCGAGTCGCCACCGCACTTCTATTTATCCAAAGGAATGGTTAGAAAGCGAACAAAAACCTCAAAGTTTTATCAAATCAAAAACTAGTAAAAGAGAGTCAGAGATCTGGGTAAGGGGGTTGGTTATGCAATGGGAAGGGGTTAGGCACCCAAAACATCCTAGGTACTCCTAGGGAGCCCTTTTCATACTTGTTGTAAGGTTGTTGTTTTTTTTTGTGAAAAAATTTGTTTGTGCAAACATGATTGAAGAGATGAGAAGAGAATATACAAGTTTATTTACATTTGTGTTTGGATGGATAAACCCATTGCCTACGTACCATCTTAAAAAAGATTAGGATCAAAACCTCGTAGTTCGGGGTAAAAATCTCGAAATGAATTGGTGAATTGATTGGTCCAAAAGCCTTAAGGTCTTTTGTTATCCAAGGGAGAAAACTCAACCTAAAACCATAAATCCACCATGTGAGGATAGCTTCAACATGCTAGTGAGGGGTTAACCCTATAATAAGCATGAAAGACTCATTGTCCATCACTGAGGATATAGGTGAGTATTACATCTACCACAAGGATAACTCAAACCTAATAGCTAAAGGTTATGGAAAAGTTTTGATTAAGAGAGTGGCCATTGAAACCACAAAAGACATTTGAATGGGTTATATTTACCAATGAAAAGTATGTACAAAATATGGTCAAAGTTGACTTAGAGATTCAATTCAAAATAAGTGTTAAGAAAAGAGAGTTTGAAAATCAAAAGCATAAGGCTTAGGTTTCTAATGTTGAAAACAAGTATTAAATGTTTGCACAAAAGCTTTGGCTTGGGTTAGAGTGGAGGGAAGAAGAAGAATGGCTAAGACCCTAAGCAATGCAAAAGGTGAGGGATAAGAAACAAAACCACAAAAGGAGTTCCTCTCTTGAGATCATATGGATGACCCAAGTAGCTCCCATCCTTTAGAATAAGCAATCACATAAGCATAAACTCAAGCAATCAACAATCAAATGAACTCTTGGAAGGTTCCTCAATTTATCTTGAATCTCTCTCTCTTAGAAGCACATGGCAATGGTTCCCCAATTTGGATCAAGTTGGAATCCCTAGCACAAAGAAACACACACATCAAAAGGTTCCATTTACAAATCAAAGAATGGACAAGAGGGATTTTAAAATATGGTCCTTTCAATGTTCATCTTAAGGCTTTAAGCATTCTAAAGGCATGAGGTGCAACACCCCCTTTTCTACCCCAAAATACTTAATATACAATCAGAGTAAATAAGCATGCATACACACAAAAGGGCGTCACATCGACGTTTTCAAAACTAAAAACTTTCAAAAACCAACAACACACCTGGTCATTCAAAATAACACATTTCACTTATCATGAATATTCAAACAATATGCGTTCACAGCGGAAAATATGAATATCCATGCATATTATAAAATGATTCATGTCCCATACCATGATCATCTCTCAACAATCATCTCAAGATAAAATAAAGTAAGTAATAACATAATGCATATCCAAATACAATATGAGTTCAATACTACCAATCTACCCAGTGTTACATGACCAGAGCATTGACTCATTACCTAATCTCAAACTAAAATACGGGAACTCTCCAGCTAATCGTGAGCGAGCTACCGTCCACTTACTCCAGCCATACTACTCTGTAGTATCTGCACGATACCCATGTAAAGGTAACATTCAAACAGAAAGGGTGAGAATTCAAGTCATTATGAAATAGCATAATAAGGCACAATGATTAAATCAACAATTAAAAGAATTCATCACACTTTGTATAATCATGTCAATAATATTAACCAGTATTTATTTCGCATATTTCAAACATACCTCAATACTCAAGGAGTTAATATTAAAATTCAATACAATATTCTCAAATATACACATAACCACAATTATCACATAATCACATATTTCACCAAGTTAGGTATCCAAACATCACCAAATTCAACTACTATAACTCGTACACACATCACAATCACAACAATACAATATTCAACTGTGACTCAATGCAAGACATGTGACTCTATGCATGCGGTACCTCAATGTGAACCCAAAGTTTCACCGCTTTCCGATTCAATATCTAGAATCCAAGCCACACTCCGATCCGGACAAGATCAAAGCCACTACGCCTATTTCCAATTAAGGATCAACGTCTATATGGACCCAATGTTCCACCGCTTTCCGATTCAATATCTAGAATCCAAGCCACTACGCCTATTTCCAATTAAGGATCAACGTCTATTACCATGTGAACCCACAGTTTCACCACTTCCACAATGAAGTCGACCATGCTATGAATGAATGCACACATACCAACACATATGCAATTAATATCATCTCTACCATCTTAACCTTCCACATATCATCATAATCCAACTCTATGAATTATCCCCCACTGGTACACATAGACCCTCATAACAATATATCATTCACAATTATAGGTTACTTATCAATTATGTACACATAGATTTCATCCTAAAACGAATACAGCATTTAAATATCAATTTTTCATTTTTCAAACAGTGTTAACCTGTTAACGCATTTGGTTAACCTGTTAACGCAAGACAGAATACAAATTTAACAGGTTTTCAACAGTGTTAACCGGTTAACGCCCTGGGTTAACCTGTTAACGCAAGACATAATGCAATTTTAACAGTATTTCAACAGTGTTAACCGGTTAACGCCCCGGGTTAACCTGTTAACGCAAGACAGAATGCAATTTTAACAGTATTTCAACAGTGTTAACCTGTTAACGCATTTGGTTAACCTGTTAACGCAAGACAGAATACAAATTTAACAGGTTTTCAACAGTGTTAACCTGTTAACGCATTTGGTTAACCTGTTAACGCAAGACAGAATACAAATTTAACAGGTTTTCAACAGTGTTAACCGGTTAACGCCCTGGGTTAACCGGTCAACGCAAAACAGAATGCTATTCCTGCGTTAACAACGAAACAGAATGCAGAATTCTCCGCGTTTCTCATCGTTGGAGGACCTTCGGACCTCCGATTTCGATTCCGTAAAAAGCTACACGTTCATAAAATTATAACTCACGCAATAGAACATAAGTTTACGGTTTCAGCACAATCCAATCATCATAAATCAAGAGTATTTATCAAACCTAATAATTACAAAACCATGCAAATTAAGGATTTCGACCTAAACATGTTCCTACTGTCGCAACGCGAAAAACAACCGGCGGGAAAAGACACAGAGCCGCCACTGTGCGTTATTTATCCCAAAGGAGGGAAAGGAAACGCTCGAAGTAAACCTGGAAAGGAAATGGTCTTACGATCAGAGATTGCTAGGATCGGGAGTCGGTTACGCAAGGGGAAGGTATTAGCACCCCTCACGTCCGTCGTACTCGACGGGATCCACGCTCAAAAAGAATATAATAAGGTTGCTAAATAACTGCTCAAAAGAATGCACACGCACTGGAATAAAACACAGATGGAAGAAGACGGAGGAAGCAGACTCGGCAGGATGTCGCATCCTGGGCCTACGTAGTTTGTCAGACACAAACATCAGAGTCGACGTAGTTCGGGGAAATGGGGAACAGGCTCGCTAGGATATCGCATCCTATGCCTACGTATCTCATCTGAAATGAGAATCAGAGCTGTCGTAGTTCGGCTAACGCACGCCGAAACAAAACACAACACAAAGACGCTGAGACGTCAAAATAAACACACAAAGGAAACAGACTGCCAATGGTTGGTCTTACGTCCGACTCCGAACAAAAGAAACGCAAATAAGGAAACGGAATGCCAATGGATGGTCTTACATCCGACTCCAAACACACGCAACAAGGTTATCAAACAGACAAGCTAACATGGAGTCTGGCACTCGAGCCTAATAGCTGTCAAGCAAACACCAAGAAGACGCTGAGACGTCAGAAGAAACAAAGAAGTTGAACAGACAGACTAAAAGGGAGTCGGGAACTCGGACCTAATAGCTGCCAAGCAAAACACACACAAAAAAGAAAAAGGGCGCCCAGAGAGATCCCGCATGATCTCCTGCCTACGTACCTCATCTGGTATGAGGATCAGGGCGACGTAGTTCCCCTTAACAGGGGAGAAACTTTCTCCTAACCAGACACCGGGGAATAACAAACTAAAAGGGAGACTGACTCGAGCCTAATAGTTGTCATGCAATCCACAATAGTCCTAGGTTGAGGTATCTAAACAGATCCTAACTCGCATAGGAAGCAAGTTGAAACAACAAATAAATAGCAAGTAAACATCACAGGTGAACAGGTATCACACACTATATGCAAACAAGCGGCTCATACAAGGCTGGGCTTTAGTCAAGGGGTCATATCAACCTCGACAAACAAGCCAACACTGGAAGGGGTGTCTGAGGCTCTTAACCACTGACATTGACCGTCAAGGTGAGCAGATGAAAGGTAATGAGGGTTAGACCTCATAGCTCTTAACCCTAGCCTGGGTGAGCTCAAGACAAAGAAGGTGTGGGGGTCCAGAATGAGGGACCCTATTCCACATGACTGACTCTCTATACAAGATCTTGGGTGTTTATTCAAAAGCATCAGCACGTAGTGCGAGCATAATGAAAGACTCAACTGAATAGCAGGGGATTGATTGCAAATCCCTTCTATCTGCCAATGCCTCTTCACTTAGGAGGACTTTGAAGTACATGGCACAAATATAAACAATCACAAACATTGCCTCTTAAGGAGGGCTTCAGACAGGTGCCTGCCAAAATAAACGGCAGGACTTCCAGACTACATGGAGAATAGAATGGTTACCTAGGTGGTATGCCAACCACAAGCAAAGCAAAGCTCAAGCAATGAGCTAAAGCTACTAAAGCACCTGTAAGAAAGTCAAACAAGTCAATATTCACATTCAGACAAATCCAACAGACAGTCAACAGTGTTACAACCAATATGTACACAAGGCAAACCAACAAGCAAACAACTCAAGTGAGTTTATCACCAAGAAACCTACAACACAAGAAAGGTTAGTGGACAAAGCAAATTTGCATCTCAAGTCATAAGATTTCATCAACCACTAGAGCTAATAGCTTGAACCTGAAATACAAAGCTCAAAAGATGAGTACAAACCACTAGTCCAAGACTAGGGTCAAAGGCAAAGCAAAAAGTCAAAACAGCAGCCAATATTCAACATGAATCACATTTAATCCAATAAGAACATGTCATAAAAAGGATTAAGTCTAAAGCATCAAGCAAAGTCACCACATGAGCAAGATATGGCAAAGGCAACTTCAAAGCACACAAATGGACATCAAGAATCAAAATTCGATATTAAAATAGAAATGAATCAAACAATCATGAAATTTTTTATGTGTATACAACATGTCAAACAAAAGCATCATGCAAAAAATTGGAATCAGAAAAGCTCAATTGACCTAGAAATGAAAATGAACAAGATTATCACCAAAATGTGTGACACACATTGTCACACCATACACTTATGTGCCTAAAACAGAGATGAAAAATGATAAAAATGCACAATCAAGCCTCAAAAATCAAGCAACATGTTGGGAATCATCACACCAAATTTCAAAGCAATTGGCCAATGTATGAGCATTTCACAATAGAAGGAATGAAGCATGTCACATTTGCATACATGTTCAATCAACAGTCCACAATTAAAAATCCAGAGATGATAAAATCATGAAATCACAACCACAAAATAGTAGACATCAAGGTGAACATTTGGCAAAAAATTTGGATTAAATTGGATGCATTTTCAAATTATTATGAATTTTACAAGTTGCATAAAAATAATGAAGTAATGTTGAAAAATGCATGAGAAAATGGAGGGAATTGGAAAAGGTGATTTAATTTGAAATAATGGAACCGGCTGGAATCGAACCAGGTACAGGTAAAAATGTGTTGGAAAATAAAATAACATGGAAAAGCGTTGGAGCGGGGAATCGAAGTGAGGTAGCTGGTTGAGGGCGCGCTAAGGACTGAAACGACGTCGTTTCAGAGCGCCGCCCCTAGGGTTTACAGAGGGTGGCCAGGACTGCTCACCAGCGGTGGTTTCCACCGTCTTCTTCATGAAGACGGTGGTGCTACAGTGCCACGCATAATTTTTTTTTGCAGATTTTAGTAATGCATACACCATTGGAAAGGTTATGAGGTGTAGAACACGGATCCATCATCAACTAAGTCTAAATCATCATGAACAAGGCGAATCGAATCAAAACATCTTTAACATACAAAATTTCAAATCAACATAACTCAGTCAATTCTCAAGCAAATTCAAAAGTATAACCATCAGAATTCTCAGCATGAGGAGATCTATCTAAACATGGCAATGGTTTGAAGAATTAAGAGGTTCGAAATTCTAACCTCTTGAAGAGCAGTGTGAGAAAACAAGCGATTCAAGTGCCAAAAGAGTCCAGATCCAATCCTGAGATGATGACTTGAAGTTTGATGTATGAATTGAGGCTTGACATGACCTGGATCTAGCTCAAATCACAACTTCCATCTTCATGTTCTTGAGCTTGATGTGCTTGATTCTGGCTCGAATTCTTCAATCAAGAGCTTGATCTGCACTCAATGATGATCAGAGAACACGAATATCTAATAAAATCAAGGTGTTATATGGAAGGAATTGAAGTTTCAATTGAGAGCAAAAATGGTGGGAAAGAAAAATTTGAGATCTAGAATGTTCAAAACTGTGAAATTCTGTTATGATTAAGGCTTTATACTATGTGTTAATCATGCTGAAAATGTAATTAGCAATGGTTAATGAAAAATTAGTGAGAATGAGGTGCATGGCAAAATTAGCAAAAACACCCTTGCATGGTGAAAGCACACGTGAACAGTACCACAGGAGGGCTCAAATTCACTTAAAATCATCTCATGCACATGTTGGAATTGGAATTTTGTTCATGTGATCAACCAATTTTAAATTTGGCATTTTCCCTCCAAAATGAACATGCATGGGCAAATGATTATATGATTAAATTTCATACAATGCAATCTTAGATTTGGAAAATATGAGTCATAAGGAGCATAATGCAAAAAGAGGCACTCAAATTAGAGCTTTGGATCAAAAGTTATGGCTCTTGGAAGTTCCATGCACACTTGGTGATCATTTGCTCATAACTCCTCAACCATTCATCAGATGCTCATGATCTTGGACTTTTTGGAAATGGGAGAGAAAGATATTCAACTTTCATGTTGACCAAAATTTCATTTGAAGCTTCTTTGATGTTGGAAAGTCAAGTTGAGTGTGGTCCAAAAACTTGCCATTTTTGGAAACTTGAAATTACAGGTCACTTTCCATTTTTGGAAACTTTTGATCTGGCTTCAAAATCTTCAATGTAGATGTTTGACATGATGAATAAACCTCTTTTAGGCATGAATGAAGTGTCTCAAACCATTTCTCCACCTCCTAGCCCTTAGTTGACTTTCAATTGACTTTTAGGGGCCCTAGATGACCTGGCAATGCACTGATGACTTTGAGCCTCTACCACTTGGCAAAGTTGCTTCAAAATGAACCTTGGCTCATATAAGCTCTTTAGAACAATCATGTGGCCTTCAACTCAAGGAGAACCTTGCTCTCTTTGCACAGATGAATTCTCTTGATGCCAACTCTTGTTGATAAGATGCAATGCAATATGTAATGATAAAGTAATGTTAATGACCTAAAAAATGAAAATGAATGCATGAATGGGGGGTGAAAATTTGAGGTGCTACAACTGCCCCTATTCAATCAACTAGGAACCTAAACGGATGAGAGCAACGGCTGTCAGACTTTCAAGGTAAACAGGGATTGAATACCAAAAGAACCGGGAATTTGCACTCTGCGGGGGATGAATCGAAGGAAGCGAGGCTCATTTACTGATGGCGGCTTCCACTGCAGGACTTGATATACGCGGATATCAAGGAAAGCGAGGCACATTTACCAGATGGCGGCTTTCACTACGGAGGCTTGATATACACGGATATCAAGGAAAGCAAGGCACATTTACCAGATGGCGGCTTTCACTGGAAGGGCTTGATATACACGGATATCAAGGAAAGCGAGGCACATTTACCAGATGGCGGCTTTCACTGGAAGGGCTTGATATACACGGATATCAAGGAAAGCGAGGCACATTTACTAGATGGCGGCTTTCACTAGAAGGGCTTGATATACACGGATATCAAGGAAAGCAAGGCATATTTACCAGATGGCGGCTTTCACTAGAAGGGCTTGATATACACGGATATCAAGGAAAGCGAGGCACATTTACCAGATGGCGGCTTTCACTGCGGAGGCTTGGGAGGAAAAAGATGTTTGCAATTGGAACATGACCAAACGTTCACTAACGACTCTACTGGGGAGTTTTGATATTTATCAACGAAAAGATACATGACCAGACACTTACCGATGACTGGGGAGAAAGGAACCACGACCAGACATCAACGGATGAGTGGGAAGAGAAACCACGACCAGACATTAACGGATGAATGGGAAGAGAAACCACGACCAGACATCAATGGATGAATGGGAAGAAGAAACTCGACAAGACATCAACGGATGAATGGGAAGAAACTCGATTGTTTATCGACATCGAAAGATGATGTCTACTGACACCAAAAGAAAGGATCCACACGGGGATCAACACGACACTTACTGGTATCGCAAGGACGACATCTACACATGTCAAACAAGGCCGACACTTGCCAGGGACTATACTGGGGAGTCAAGCTTTCCTTTCACTGACGGGTGAGGAAATAAATCTCTGGGGATTGTCGATTCTGCATGCTGTCAAGAGCAACCGCGGCAAATGTGCCATACGAATGTTGAAACAATGATCCGCCTCTACTGGGGATACGATCCAAGCCTGCAAGATGCAAAGGGAGGAAAACTCCTGCTGGGAAAGCAAGTGATCACTTTGCCGGGCACACAGTTCCTGATCCGGTCTTCCTTCTCTGTGGGGAGTAGCATTGTCGGGGATGCTTACTGATCTAACATTCTCGGAACGGCAGAGTAACCAACTCAACTAGGGAGTCACTTATTGGGGACACACCAACCTCTCAACCATGCTGGGGAAACCAATTCTGAAATCGACCCAGATGACCCAACGTCGTGATGCTAAGCTTATCAGAGTAACATCCTCACAAGCCAGCTAAACCAATCCTCGAATGGTAACCACGGCTTGGGGCTAGCTTATGCTTGCAATGCTAATGCATGAATTTTATAGCGTAATGCTCCATAACCATGGAAATGCTACGCAATTAATGATGCAATATGCTATGCTTATCTAAATGATGAATGCATAAAAACATATCCCCCTCCGGGGACTCTACTGGGGAGCTCGAGGAACTCTGCTGAGGAACTTGATGTCACTCCCATCTCCACCCTGCTAGGGACTAGCGCTGCTGCTGGGGAACGAATAATCCTCACTGGGGACGACCTCCGCTGAACTCGATCCGCTTGGGGACTTTGCTGGGGAATAACTGCCAATGCACACCCTCGTTGGGGAAACAACCCTCTCAACCCTGCTAGGGGAAACAACACACTTCAGACTTGTTGGGGAACAAACATTCTCAACCCTGCTGGGGATTACAGCAAACTTCAGACTTGGCTGCTGAAGAAAAACTACCCACGGACACCTCCGCTGGGGAAATAGCAACCTTCAGGCTCGCTGGGGATTACATTCTCAACCCTGCTAGGGATTACCTTCTCAACCCTGCTGGGGATTGCAACAAACTCCAGACCTGGCTGCTGAGGAACAAACCACCCACAAACATCTCCACTGGGGAAATAACAACCTTCAGGCTCGCTGGGGATTACATTCTCAACCCTGCTGGGGATTGCAGCAAACTTCAGGCCTGGCTGCTGAGGAAACACCGCTCTCGAATCCGCTGGGGAGATAACGACCTCGAACCCGTTGGGGAAATACGACCTATTTGACATGGAACGCCCGTCGATTCGTCGAACACTGGCATTCACCATCCAACCACAGTGTCAACTTTCCACTTTTGAGAGCTCCCAGACTCATCCGGTCTCTTCTGATTCATCACCTTGTATTCTCGGCTTTTCCCTACTTCGAGACAATCGATCTCCTCAGATCCGGGCCAACTCTCTAATCCTCAGACTTTGAAGAGTCTTCTTGATTACCCTCTAGGATTGCCGTCATTCTTTCGCCGTCTTTTCACCGTTCTTCAATCCCTTGCCCCTAATTGGACTCTGCGAGGATCTCTTGTCAAAATGCTTCACATCACAACCTGCAAGTGAGTGAGAATATCTAACAGCACCTGCAAAAGAGACCGCCAGATAAAAACGTGCCCCAGGCGTGCCAAAATTTCAACACCTAGGTCACTCAACCTTCCGAATAAGATTTCACATTTTCAATCTTGTAAACATGCATCGGAAGGGACCTCTATGTCTCAAAATGCAAATATTCTTGTCAAAATAAACAGATGTTTTTGCAATCAAAGCGGTAATGAAAACAAAAACAAAATTATTTGACTGAGCATGCATTTATTGATTGAACCAAAAGTGGCTCGTAACTGAACAACACAAAGGAAGCAATCCCTGAAAAGAGGTAATTGCGCACAAAAGGAAAAATCTATCCTAATAGCAATGTGAAACCGCGATCTCATCGAGTTCCAACTCGGTTACACCCTATATGTCCTCAAGACTCTCCGCACTTTCTGCCTTCTGAACAAGACGCTTCCGACTGATCTTTGCCGGAGATTATCCAAGTGTCATACCCAGAGTACAAACGATTATGCTGGACGCAATTGTTCGTTTCAATCCCTCTTTTGCCTGGACCACCCTTTCGGGTTTTCAGTCCACCGGGATACCCATTTTTGCCCAAGCCGCCCTTGTGGGGTTTTCGACTTGCCGGGTGTACAGTTTTTTCTTGTTATCCCTAATTTTTGCCCGAACCTTTTTCATTCATTTTTTTTGGTTCGTCGGGATGCCCCTTTTTGCCTGGACTCTTTTATTCTTTTCGTCCAGCGGGTCAATTTTTACGAAGTATCTTTTAACTGCGTTCGCATTTACAGGGGATGGAAAACCCTCATCATCCATGGTCGTCAACAACAAGGCTCTGCCAGAGAAAACCTTCTTGACCACGAATGGGCATTCATAACTATGTGTCCACTTGCCCCTACGATCTCTGAGGAGGAAGGATCTTTTTCAACACCACGTCTCCCACACGACACCCACGAGGTCGCACTTTCCGGTCCAAAGCCCGCTTCGTTCGCTGTCGGCACAACTGCCCATGACAACGGTTGCTAGCCTCTTTTTCTCAATTAGGCTCAACTCTTCATACCGAGTCCTTACCCATTCATCTTTTTCCAATCTTACATCCATCAGGACTCTCAATGACGGAGTCTGGACCTCGACTGGTAGCACGACTTCCGTCCTATACACAGCGAGAAAGGCTTTGCCCCAGTAGACGTACGCATCGAGGTTCGATACACAAGATACAAGCTTCGTGTTCAGCCACGATGTTGGTGCATTCAAATGTTAGCCGGGCAACAAAAGGACCGTGGGCTCCCCTTTGGCGTAACCAAAGCAACACCAACCCCGCTTCCATTCACGTTAACGACCCCATCAAACATCAGAATCCGTTCGGATTCAGGGTCAGGCCCCTCCTCCGGGATCGGTTCCTCATAATCTTTCGATTTGAGAACCTCGATGTCCTCATCAGGGAACTCAAACATCATCGGTTGATAATCCTTAATGGGTTGTTGGGCAGGGTAATCGGACATTACACTCCCCTTTATTGCTTTCTGAGAGGTATATTGAACATCATATTCAATCAAAATCATTTGCCCTCTCGCAACCCGTCCGGTAAATGTTGGCTTTTCAAACATGTACTTGATCAGATCCGTCTTGGAAATCCATAAAGTGGTACGAACCAGCATATACTGTCTCAGTCGGCGAGCAGCCTATGCCAAAGTACAACAAGTTTTCTCGAGCAGTGAATATATTGTTTCACAGTCGGTAAACTTTTTGCTAAGGTAAATTGCATGCTCTTTTCGACCAGACTCGTCATGCTGTCCCAGTACACACCCCATAGACCCCTCGAGGGCTGTAAAGTACATAGTTAACGGTCGTCGCCACAGCTCTCTGATACACGGCACTGGCGTTCTTGAGACCGCATGGCATCACCTCCACTCTTGACACTCGCCTCCAAGGCGGCCCCAACCTTTACTTCCTTTCAGACCTCCTCGGTGCCCGGATTAACAATTTCAACTCGCTCCTCGTGCGGTTGAATCACCTTCTCCTCTTGTTTTAACAACCTGGTTAATTCCTCCGGCAGTTCACAATCTTATTCGCCTTCTTCTTCGGCATGATAGATCGGATTGTCGAAGTCATATGAGGGTGTAACAGAATTGTTATCAATGAGATCAGGAGAATAGTCGCACCTACATGAATGCGGATTCATGCATTGCTTTTGAGGTCGGAACGAGACAAATCAAAAGGAAAGAAAATGAAAACAAACATTGCCATTTTTATTTATTTAAACTGCAAAAATAAATGAAAAACAGGGAACACCGTTTTTAATACAAAACATCCGTTTATTAATGATGCAAAATGTTGCAAAAATGAAACACATGAGGTGGCCATTACAATGGACCAATACGTTTCGGGCAAAACGTATGGCTTTCATGCAAACAGAATTGAAAAACAGAAATATTACTCTTCATGATGAGTGACAGTGGTGATCTTTGAAGCCTTCCAGTTCCCTGGTACGCACGATTTTATCCACGAGTCCAGCTCGCAGTCACTGTCAATCTCTTCACCCACCGCACAGGCGTGACTTGGATCCCGCATTCCAGCACTGATGAACGTGAACGGTTGACGATGTCCTCTGTTTCGTCCAGACGAGCCTTGGCCAGACTGATAATCAATCCCAAAACTATCCTCTTTCACCGCCTGTTTTCCTTTTTCCCTGGCTAAAGCCTCGGTCTTATCCACCTTTTCGGCGATCGCTTTCTGCCCCAGGGCGAACCCTTGCCTGACGTTGATTAACTCACCCATCTTCTCTTTCAGCTTGAGAATGTCAGAGTTGGGTGGATCCATCAGTCTGGGTTTATTGCGTCTGGTAAAGTATCGGTGCGGACGAGCTATGTGCAGAGGAATGATTCGGCGTGCGCGAGCAATGATTCCTAAGTAAACCAAACACGTTAGAAACTGCCACCTGCAAAACAGAAGACAAGTTATTATGACTCACGCATGCATGCAATGTCTATCCGTATGAGGAACATTCTGTCCTTCGATTTTGGCTTCATCGAGACGGATAATAATTTGACAATAACATTCTGACATCAGGATGTCTCTCAACCAGAATCTCAATCGAGAATGTACCCTGAGTATGGATAGACATGGGTTAGATGCAGATGAATGCAAAATGGGAATGATGCAGATGCATGAATGCAATGCACTGTGCCATCCTCCAAGTCATCTGAACATCAATTGTACTGGATTCCGGTTTCTGAACTGATCACAACCATCTGAGGGACTGAATAACCATAAATCCAACTTGGGAGGTTCCGAAATAAACGGAACCAGAGAATATATCACCATCATCACAGAGAAATCACTGAACTAATAGCCACAACATCATCTGAATCAACCCAGGGAATCCTGAAATAAACGGATCCCCACTGATAAATACCGCGGACAGAACTCCGGCGTCTCAGAAATAAATCCACAAATCCAACTCATAAATAGGACCCATATCAATAACTGAATCAATAGTCACCATCAGAACATCACCATCAGAACATGCATCTGTAAGAATCAACCCTCCCCTCACAGGTGAATTCTAACAAGGTCATCCTAAGGCGGATAATGGTCTCGACAATCGGACAAGATACTCAACGGGTTTGCCCTTTCGGGTGTGCCGCTGTAGCTCTCATAAGATCGTCTAAACCAGAGATCCGGGAAAGAACGGTCACCGAAGTCAACAGCTCTGATGAGGTGACTCAACCAAAGTGGATACTCCACAAAGGAAGAGCTCCCTCAAAAGAACCTCGTCCAGCTTATGGTATGTCACGTCGCCAAAAACATGTTGACCTAACATGAGAGGCAACATGAGACCACGCTAATCCTAGGTGTATACTCGGGCCTGGGTTTTAGCCCCACTCAGAACACCCACCCCAAATCAAAGGAACCAACCTGTACAGAATCCAGCACAATGATAATATGATGCATGCAAATGTTAGGGACCAATTAGTACTACTTTTTATACCATTTTATTGGTCCCTTTTACCAAGTTTTGATGTAATTACACACTTTTATTCTCACTATTTTGTATAAATGCAATTAGGTTTAATTTATTTTGTTTTGAATAGTTATTTCACATATTTGTTAGTTTTGTAGAATTTTTGGATGAGAAAGCTTTGGATTGCAGCATCATAATATGGAAGATTTTGGATGAAGCTTGCAAAACAAGGAAACTGAGGCAGCTTCAGTTCGCCCCGCGAACAAAGTTCGCCCCGCGAACAAAGTTCGCCCCGCGAACAAAGTTCGCCCCGCGAACTGCATGACAGGACCAGTTCGCCGCGCGAACAAAGTTCGCCCCGTGAACCCTGCGAATCCAGCAAACTGATTTTTGGGTCAAAAGTGCTGTTTTGAAGGCCAGCTGTTTTTGCCATTTTGGGTCTGCCTTGGAATTGCTTTTCTGCTTTAGATGACAATGTCCAATTAGGGAAATGTCAACCTTTTTTGGTAGAGACAAAATACATTAACCTAGGGGATGGAATTTATTGATTATCATTCATACATTATTCTTGAGAGCTTTTGTAAGGGAGAAAAACAGAGTTTTTCTTCTGCAATATTCTGCTTTGTAACAATGGTGATGAGGAGCTAAACTCCCTTTTGTCAAGATTGGAGGTAGTAGCTATTCTCATCTGTTTATGTATTCACTTTGATTTATATATGAGATAAAGATTGTTGATGTATTGAACACTGTTTTTGCTTTAAGTTGAAAACCAGATTTGAGTAGTTGTCGAGAGAGATTACTCGAGTTTAGACATAAAACAGATTTTCAAGTAGTGAATAAGTTGTAGAGATAGATTTATTCATTACTATTCTTTGATATTGAACATTAAAGATTGCTATATTGATAGTTAGGTGGAGAGATCGTCTAAGGATCAATATAGTGATTATCACGATATCATTTAGACATAAATGACTTTGAGAGGATATTTGAACATCATCAATAATCTTGAATCTATTTATTTATCATAAGGAATCATAAACATTTGAAATAGTGAACTCCAATCTTGCCAAGCTTTTATATTTGATTAAAACCATTTCATAGTTTTTGTTAACATTTATTAACAAGATATTTTTCCAAACAAAACAACCCTGTTACTTTCTAAACTTATAACATTTGAATTATAGAACGGCGGTAATATTACCCAATCTCTGTGGATACGATATAAAAATATTTGCCGAAGATATACTTTTCAACAAATTGGCGCCGTTGCCGGGGATTGGTGTCGATATTACAAGCATTGCAATAATTCTTTGTTTTAAGTTGTGTTACATTTATTACTATCCCTCTTTTGTTTCACTTGGTTTGTTAGTTTTGTAGATTCTAGTGCATGCGAGGAAAAGCAACCGAGGAGCAACTTCAATTCGATCCTGAAATTGAAAGAACACTTCGGAAGCTCAATAGCAAAGCACGAAGAAGAAGGAAACTAGCCGAAGAGAGGAACCGGAGAGAAGAAGCATCTACTTCCGCACTTGTTCCAATTGAAGAAGTGGTTGTAGAGGCTTGTGACGGAAACATGGCGGAGGATAATCGTACCGAAATGTCCGCTAATAGTCCAAGAAGGAATGCTCAATTTGCCCGTGGAGGAAGAAATACGGAGATGAAGACCGGAATCCTCCAACTTCTCTATGCAAATCCATTCACTGGAATGGATCACGAAGATCCGTATACCCATCTCATCAAATTCTATGAGATTGCGGGTTCTACGGGAATAGACGAAGCGGGTGAAGAAACATTATTCAAGAGGATGTTCCCACACTCCTTAGTGGGAAAGGCAAAAGAGTGGTACCTTGATCAAGAATCAAGAGTGATGACGGATTGGAATTTGTTAGAAGAAAAGTTCTTGGAAAGGTACTTCCCTCAATCCCGATTCATGGAAGCCAAAACGGCTATTGCGGTATTCACTCAAGGAGGCAACGAGTCTCTAAATGAAGCTTGGGAAAGATTCAAATCAATGTTGAGGAAATGTAAGGGACATGGTTTTGATGAGCTCACTCAAATCCATATTTTTTTAAATGGTCTCCAATCAACTCATAAGACACTTCTGGACGCCACCGCGGGTGGGTCGCTTATATCAAAAACTGCGGAAGAAGCCAAAGTCATTATTGAACGGATGGCCCGAAATGATCATCAAGGTCAACATGATCGTAGCCCTTCGCAACGTAAGCCTGGAGTTCTAGAGTTGAATACCAATGATGCCATCCTTGCTCAAAACAAGCTACTCTCTCAACAAGTGGAGCTTCTTACTCAACAAATGGCCAAGCTTCCACAACAAATAAAAGAGATTCAAGGGTTTCAAGTTCGACATCAAGTAGCATGTTGCGAGTTATGCCAAGGAGATCATCCTACTGGTTTTTGCCCTCCGCTAGAAGAAGTGAGCTATGTGAACAATCAAAATCAAGGCTATCAAAGGAACAATCAAGGTTACCAACCAACAAGGTTCAACAATCAAAATTTTCAGCAGCAAAGTCCTTATCAACACCCCAATTCTCAAGGCCAACAATCGCAAGGAGGAAGTTCCAAGCTAGAGGACACTCTTCAACAATTCATGCAAGCTTCCATGGCAAATCAGAAGAGTAATGAAGCAGCAATCAAGAATTTGGAAAATCAAATAGGTCAACTTGCGAAACAGCTGTCGGAACAAACTGCAGGATCTTCTTTCTCCGCTAATACTCAAACTAATCCAAAGGAGCATTGCAAAGCAATTTTTACTAGAAGCGGTAGAGAGTTGACAAGTAAAAAAGGTGAGGAAATTACAGTTGAGAATGATATGGATGCTGTGATGGAAAATGAGGATGTGGCTTGTGGGAAGAAGAAAGTGGTAGAAACTGCTCAGTTCGCGCCGCGATCTCCCTTCGCGCCGCGAAAACAGCAGAACCAACAACTGATGGAAGAGCAGCGGTGTGAAGCGGAAATGAATAAGGAAATCGAACCAAGAAATAAGAAAAAAGGAGACAAAGGAGTGAATGTCATTCCAGTTCAACATCTACCATATCCGCACGCACCATCAAAGAAGGATAACGCTAGACACTATGCACGGTTTATGGACATCTTCAAGCAGCTTCAAATCAACATTCCATTTGCTGATGCATTAGAACAAATGCCACGGTATGCCAAGTTCATGAAGGACATTCTTACAAAGAAAAGGAGACACGTGGAAGACGAGACCATACTGCTTGATGCACGGTGTAGTGCTATCATCCAAAAGACTCTCCCAAGGAAGGAGTCCGATCCGGGCCGGGTTGTTCTACCGGTGACCATTGGAAGCACATACACTGGAAATGGTTTGATTGACTTGGGCTCTAGTATAAATTTAATCCCTCTCTCCATTGTTAAAAGATTAGGGAATGTTGAGATTAAATCGACGAGAATGACTTTACAACTAGCCGACAAGTCTACCACTTTACCATACGGAATTGCTAAAGACATGTTAGCGAAGGTGGACAAATTCTTGTTTCCGGTAGATTTCGTAATAGTGGAGATGGATGAGGACCGTGATGTGCCCCTAATTCTTGGAAGACCTTTTATGAAAACAGCTCGGATGATGATTGACGTAGATGATGGACTAATGAAGGTGAGAGTGCAAGACGAAGAGGTGACCTTTAATCTTTTTAAAGCTATGAAGCATCCGCATGACAAACATGATTCATTCCGAAATGATGCAATTGAAGAAAAATACCATGATGGAAAGGCCCGTCGCAAAGAGTTTCATGTCGGACAAATGGTACTGCTTTTCAAATCAAGGTTCAAGTTATTACCGGGTAAGCTGAAGCCAAAAGGGTCAGGACCGTTCGTTGTCAAGGAAGTACGGAATTATGGAGCCATTGTAATCGAGGATCCAAAGTCACAAGAGAGTTGGACCGTAAATGGTCAAAGACTCAAAGTTTACCATGGTGGCGACATAAATCGTGATGTGGATGTCGTGTCTCTATTTAAACCGGGCTAATCAGTGGACCGTCAAGCTCAAACGACGTTAAACAAAGCGCTTGTTGGGAGGCAACCCAACGTTGTAAGTCCGTATTTTAATTTTTTTTCTGCTGTGTGAGTTTTTGCTGTGTTAAATTTTGAAAAAAATTGGGTTCTGGTTTTTACAGTTCGCCCCGCGAACACTGTTCGCCCCGCGAACTGAATTCACAGCTTCAGTTCGCGCCGCGAACAAAGTTCGCCCCGCGAACAGTAAATAACAGAACTATTTTTTTTTGAAATTTCCTTCAGTTCGCCCCGCGAACTGAAAAAAAAAAAAAACTTTTGTTTCATGTCATTTTCGTTTCATTCCTATTTTCACGAACTTAGGAGATTCTTTCAACAACCTCGCTACTCCACGTCCAAACCTCCAAATTTCAAAACTTCCCCTCTCCATTCCCTTCCTAAGAGGATTTTGTTGATTATGCTAAGTGGCCTGAGGGCAAGCCAATTTTTTTTGGGGGGTGCAGGAGGTGGTGTAAACCATGGCGATGAGTTGAAGGAAGATTGAGGAGTTTGTTGAATTTTAGAGTGTATCTTGATAATTGCATGAATACTTTTTGAAATTTAAGTGTGTTTTAATCAAATATTGGTTTGCCAACATTTTTGTTTAATTGTTCTTACTCATAAGTCAAGCTTTAAGCAACCGAGAAATAATCGCAAAGAAAGAAGCATAGGACACTTCGAGTGGTGATGATAAGAATTAGTGTCGGCATTTCAAGGTACACTTTATCGCTTTCTAGACTTAACATGAGTAGTTTGATGGTGTGTGCAAATTCCATGTCATAAATTCATTGAAGTATATGTCATTTTTGAATCAAAATAGGACTTAGCCAGTTGTGAGGAGACTTTCCATTGTACACTAAAAAGCGGGAAACCGAGCATTGTTTTAACTCATTCTTATCATGCTAAATCATGCATCAATCCATTTTTGTGTGAAATTTTTGAAAATGATAGAGGCATTGTTTGTGAGAAAAACCACTTGACCAAAAAGTTTGAATCAACTAACCTTGTGAGGAATAATCCTTAGTTAACCCCCTTTGAGCTTAATTTAGGATTCATTTGATTGATCATTGTAAAATCAATTGAAAATTGTGGAATAAATGAATCCTAATTTCTTTCGTATCAGTTGAAACCTCAAACCGAGTTGTTTGCAAAATTTTGCCTTTTGCTTATGTCTAAGTAGGGAGCATTATTGAATAAATTTGGTTTTGGAATCTAAAGTTGGGGAGAGTAAAGTGAAAAGTTGATTAGAAACTTGGAAAAGTGAGTTTCTATGAAAGGGTAAAAATATGAAAAGAAACAAGAAAAAGAAATCACCCTTGAAACCATAGAGCATAGAAAAAATTAGAAAAAGAAAAGCAAAGGAAATGCTCATGGTTGTGTGGATTTGAAAAGAAAAAGAAAAAGAAAAAGATAGGGATCAAAGAAAGGGAAATTGTGTAGAGTGAATCTTTGGGAATGCTCCCTTAGGATAGGCAATTTGGTTGAATTGTCTTAATCATATCCTTTCTTGTAACCTAAGCCACATTACAACCTTTGAAAGACCTCTTGATTCTCATTTTTCACATGATTTGGTACTTGTTGTGATAACCGCATGATTTGAGTTGTTGTTGATTTAATTGCTTGGATGAGTGAAAGTAACCCTTCATGTTATTCATCATTATTATGATGTGTGTGTAAGCTTGATTCAATTTTGACATATATGGCTTTGAATTCCTTGGAATGATTTTTGCACTTTACCATTTCCCTTATTCATATTTTGTCTAGAATTGAGATAGGTGAATTGAGAAAATGCCAAACACTTTTGAACCATTTGAATGTTCTTGGTAAATCCTTGTTTCAATCTTTTGTGTCATTGCTTTGATTGTAAGGGTGGAAACTTTTGTTTAGGGACAAACAAAATGCTAAGTTGGGGAGAGTTGTTAGGGACCAATTAGTACTACTTTTTATACCATTTTATTGGTCCCTTTTACCAAGTTTTGATGTAATTACACACTTTTATTCTCACTATTTTGTATAAATGCAATTAGGTTTAATTTATTTTGTTTTGAATAGTTATTTCACATATTTGTTAGTTTTGTAGAATTTTTGGATGAGAAAACTTTGGATTGCAGCATCATAATATGGAAGATTTTGGATGAAGCTTGCAAAACAAGGAAACTGAGGCAGCTTCAGTTCGCCCCGCGAACAAAGTTCGCCCCGCGAACTGCATGACAGGACCAGTTCGCCCCGCGAACAAAGTTTGCCCCGCGAACCCTGCGAATCCAGCAAACTGATTTTTGGGTCAAAAGTGCTGTTTTGAAGGCCAGCTGTTTTTGCCATTTTGGGTCTGCCTTGGAATTGCTTTTCTGCTTTAGATGACAATGTCCAATTAGGGAAATGTCAACCTTTTTTGGTAGAGGCAAAATACATTAACCTAGGGGATGGAATTTATTGATTATCATTCATACATTGTTCTTGAGAGCTTTTGTAAGGGAGAAAAACAGAGTTTTTCTTCTGCAATATTCTGCTTTGTAACAATGGTGATGAGGAGCTAAACTCCCTTTTGTCAAGATTGGAGGTAGTAGCTATTCTCATCTGTTTATGTATTCACTTTGATTTATATATGAGATAAAGATTGTTGATGTATTGAACACTGTTTTTGCTTTAAGTTGAAAACCAGATTTGAGTAGTTGTCGAGAGAGATTACTCGAGTTTAGACATAAAACAGATTTTCAAGTAGTGAATAAGTTGTAGAGATAGATTTATTCATTACTATTCTTTGATATTGAACATTAAAAATTGCTATATTGATAGTTAGGTGGAGAGATCGTCTAAGGATCAATATAGTGATTATCACGATATCATTTAGACATAAATGACTTTGAGAGGATATTTGAACATCATCAATAATCTTGAATCTATTTATTTATCATAAGGAATCATAAACATTTGAAATAGTGAACTCCAATCTTGCCAAGCTTTTATATTTGATTAAAACCATTTCATAGTTTTTGTTAACATTTATTAACAAGATATTTTTCCAAACAAAACAACCCTGTTACTTTCTAAACTTATAACATTTGAATTATAGAACGGCGGTAATATTACCCAATCTCTGTGGATACGATATAAAAATATTTGCCGAAGATATACTTTTCAACAGCAAACATATATGCAAATATATACAATCACAGTATAATAATCATAAATGCAATAAATAGAGCAACAAAAGCAACCCAAACTATCCTAGAGAGCGTTAGGAGTGACTCGCTTAGGGAAGATGGACCAGCAATAGGTCAACTTTTGTAATTCCCCAGCATAGTCGCCAGCTGTCGCAACGCGAAAATCAACCGGCGGGAAAAGACACAGAGCCGCCACCATGCGTTATTTATCCCAAAGGAGGGAAAGGAAACGCTCGAAGTAAACCTGGAAAGGAAATGGTCTTACGACCAAAGATTGCTAGGATCGGGAGTCGGTTACATAAGGGGAAGGTATTAGCACCCCCTCACATCCGTCGTACTCGACGGGATCCACGCTCAAAAGGAATAGAATAAGGTTGCTAAATAACTGCTCAAAAGAATGCACACACACTGGAATAAAACACAGATGGAAGAAGACGGAGGAAGCGGACTTGGCAGGATGTCGCATCCTGGGCCTACGTAGTTTGTCAGACACAAACATCAGAGTCGACGTAGTTCAGGGAAATGGGGAACAGGCTCGCTAGGATATCGCATCCTATGCCTATGTATCTCATCTGAAATGAGAATCAGAGCTGTCGTAGTTCGGCTAACGTATGCCGAAACAAAACACAACACAAAGACGCTGAGACGTCAAAATAAACACACAAAGGAAACAGACTGCCAATGGTTGGTCTTACGTCCGACTCCGAATAAAAGAAACGCAAATAAGGAAACGGAATGCCAATGGCTGGTCTTACATTCGACTCCAAACACACGCAACAAGGTTATCAAACAGACAAGCTAAGAGGGAGTCTGGCACTCGAGCCTAATAGCTGTCAAGCAAACACCAAGAAGACGCTGAGACGTCAGAAGAAACAAAGAAGTTGAACAGACAGACTAAAAGGGAGTCGGGAACTCGGACCTAATAGCTGCCAAGCAAAACACACACAAAAAAGAAAAAGAGCGCCCGGAGAGATCTCGCACGATCTCCTGCCTACGTACCTCATCTGGTATGAGGATCAGGGCGACGTAGTTTGTAACACCCCGATAAAATAAGATAATTATTTAATTTAAGTTAATAATATATTTATTAATTTAATTAAATAATTGGAATTTTATTATTGGATTATTATTTTATTGGAATAAAAGTTGGAATTTAGAAAAGGTCCCATTTAGTAAAAAGGTTTATTTTTCACGTGAAAAGGAAAAGGGACAGAAAAGTGGAAAAAGGGCAAAGAGAGCCAGAAAACAAGGGTTGAAGAGAGGAAGAGCTTGAAGCGTAAAGATTCGCAGGATTAACTCAGGTAAGGGGGGTTTATCAGCGTTTAATGGGTATTATGGGATAACATGTAATGGGTAGTGATAGACTATTGATTTGTCCCTGATTTGAATGATGCATGATGAAAATTGTGAAATGTTGGATGAACGTAAAAATTGGATTATGATTGAAAGGAATTCGTATGAATTAGAAGTAATAATGTTAGATTTTGTGAAATCGAATAGGGTATGAATTATGTTAGAGGATATGAACGAATAATGTGTAAAAATTGGACTGTGGAGGGTTGAATTGGATAGATCTCGTAGCAGAGAAAGCCATAGCAGATCTGGAAATCTGGTTTCTGGTCATACGCGTATGGCACTAGGCAATACGCGTATGAGATGGTCTGGTACGCGTATGGCACTAGGCAATACGCGTATGGATGAGGAAGATGATGTTTTGAACGTAGTTTGGTCTCTGTTGGTACGCGTATGGGGAAGGGATACGCGTAGCATACGCGTATGAGATGGTGTTACGCGTATGGGATTTGGCTGAGAAATGGGCCATACGCGTATGGGACTAGGCAGTACGCGTATGGGCAGGATTGTGATTTTTCTGTGCTGTTGTTGTGCAGTTTTTGGTTGTTCAGCTGAGTAATGTGATTTAGCTGATGTACGATATATTAGGGATCATTTCCCGTTGTTTTGAGTAGTATAGGTATTAGTAGAGTGTGCTAATACTGTGGTTGTTCTTGGGCATGATCTGATATGCTTATGTGATAAAATACTGATTGATGTGTGATGGTATGCATGATCTTGTGAATGTATCAGTTATGTGTGCATTTGTGAATAGACTGTTTTATGGCTTAGAGTGTGAGCATATGTCTATTCTTGAATTGTGGTTGATGATTTAGCATTGCTAGGTGATTAGCATGCATATTGTGGCCTTTATGGTGGTAGCTAATTCCCATGGTGAGGAATTAGTGAGTTAGTCATTTTGGACTGTTGTTGATGTTTGCATGCTAGGTGAATTAGCATGCATAGCATGGCCCTTGGGGTGGTAGCTAATTCCCATGGTGAGGAATTAGTGAGTGAGTCACTAAGTCTCAAATGAGTGGGACTAGTGGGCTTGGTAGCCGTGCCTGGATTTGGACGGTGAGGTGAACTATATGTTCACAAATAGTCGGTACCGCATGCATGGAGTCTCATTGCATAATATGTGTATGGCGTATAATATGAATGGATGTATTCCAATATTATACGTGTGTTTGTGTTGATATTGAGTATGAGCATGAGTTGTATTTGTATTGAGTATGATAATTGAATTGATGTGCCGTTACCGAATGTGTGATGTGATTGGGGTGATTAATGTGTCAAATTACTTAACATGACATGATATTTTATAATGTTCATTATATTGATTGAGGAACTCACCCTTACAACTATTTTTCAGGTAACGAGCAGTGATTGAGTAGAAACTAGTGCTTGGAGTCTAGTGTAGTCTCCTTAGTGGGTCATGCTCTGATAGATGTAACATCGGGATGGGATGTTTTAATTGTTTTACTATATTTTCATTTGGTTGTTGAACAACTTTACATGTAATGTATTACATGGTTTGAATGTTGTTCGTTGTATCCGCTGCGTATTATGTAAATGTTTTATTTGATTAAATAAATGAGCATGACAGGATATTTTGGAAAATGGTGTGAAATGATTGTGTGACACCCTTAATTGCATAATTACTCTGATTGATATATTGCTATTTTAATTAAATATTTTGGGGTATTTTAGAAGGGTGTTACATAGTTCCCCTTAACAGGGGAGAAACTTTCTCCTAACCAGAGACCGGGGAATAACAAACTAAAAGGGAGACTGACTCGAGCCTAATAGTTGTCATGCAATCCACAATAGTCCTAGGTTGAGGTATCTAAACAGATCCTATATCGCACAGGAAGCAAGTTGAAACAGCAAATAAATAGCAAGTAAACATCACAGGTGAACAGGTATCACACACTATATGCAAACAAGCGGCTCATACAAGGCTGGGCTTTAGTCAAGGGGTCATATCAACCTCGACAAACAAGCCAACACTGGAAGGGGTGTCTGAGGCTCTTAACCACTGACATTCACCGTCAGGGTGAGCAGATGAAAGGTAATGAGGGTTAGATCTCATAGCTCTTAACCCTGGCCTGGGTGAGCTCAAGACAAAGAAGGTGTGGGGGTCCAAAATGAGGGACCCTATTCCACCTGACCGACTCTCTATACAAGATCTTGGGTGTTTATTCAAAAGCATCAGCACGTAGTGCGAGCATAATGAAAGACTCAACTGAATAGCAGGGGATTGATTGCAAATCCCTTCTATCTGCCAATGCCTCTTCACTTAGGAGGACTTTGAAGTACATGGCACAAATATAAACAATCACAAACATTGCCTCTTAAGGAGGGCTTCAGACAGGTGCCTGCCAAAAGAAACGGTAGGACTTCCAGACTACATGGAGAATAGAATGGTTACTTAGGTGGTATGCCAACCACAAGAAAAGCAAAGCTCAAGCAATGAGCTAAAGCTACTAAAGTACCTGTAAGAAAGTCAAACAAGTCAATATTCACATTCAGACAAATCCAACAGACAGTCAACAGTGTTACAACCAATATGTACACAAGGCAAACCAACAAGCAAACAACTCAAGTGAGTTTATCACCAAGAAACCTACAACACAAGAAAGGTTAGTGGACAAAGCAAATTTGCATCTCAAGTCATAAGATTGCATCAACCACTAGAGCTAATAGCTTGAACCTGAAATACAAAGCTCAAAAGATTAGTACAAACCACTAGTCCAAGACTAGGGTCAAAGGCAAAGCAAAAAGTCAAAACAACAGCCAATATTCAACATGAATCACATTTAATCCAATAAGAACATGTCATAAAAAGGATCAAGTCTAAAGCATCAAGCAAAGTCAGCACATGAGCAAGATATGGCAAAGGCAACTTCAAAGCACACAAATGGACATCAAGAATCAAAATTCCATATTAAAACAGAAATGAATCAAACAATCATGAAAATTTCTTTGTGTATACAATATGTCAAACAAAAGCATCATGCAAAAAATTGGAATCAGAAAAGCTCAATTGACCTAGAAATGAAAATGAACAAGATTATCATCAAAATGTGTGACACACATTGTCACACCATACATTTATGTGCCTAAAACAGAGATGAAAAATGATAAAAATGCACATTCAAGCCTCAAAAATCAAGCAACATGTTGGGAATCATCACACCAAATTTCAAAGCAATTGGCCAATGTATGAGCATTTCACAATAGAATGAATGAAGCATGTCACATTTGCATACATGTTCAATCAACAGTCCACAATTAAAAATCCAGAGATGATAAAATCATGAAATCACAACCACAAAATAGTAGACATCAAGGTGAACATTTGGAAAAAAATTTGGATTAAATTGGATGCATTTTCAAATTGTTATGAATTTTACAAGTTGCATAAAAATAATGAAGTAATGTTGAAAAATGCATGAGAAAATGGAGGGAATTGGAAAAGGTGATTTAATTTGAAATAATGGAACCGGATGGAATCGAACCAGGTACAGGTAAAAATGCGCTGGAAAATAAAATAACATGGAAAAGCGTTGGAGCGGGGAATCGAAGTGAGGTAGCTGGTTGAGGGCGCGCTAAGGACTGAAACGACGTCGTTTCAAAGCACCGCCCCTAGGGTTTGCAGACGGTGGCCAGGACTGCTCACCAGCGGTGGTTTCCACCGTCTTCTTCATGAAGACGGTGGTGCTACAGTGCCACGCATAATTTTTTTTTTGCAGATTTTAGTAATGCATACACCATTGGAAAGGTTATGAGGTGTAGAACACGGATCCATCATCAACTAAGTCTAAATCATCATGAACAAGGCGAATCGAATCAAAACATCTTTAACATACAAAATTTCAAATCAATATAACTCAGTCAATTCTCAACCAAATTCAAAACTATAACCATCAGAATTCTTAGCATGAGGAGATCTATCTAAACATGGCAATGGTTTGAAGAATTAAGAGGTTCAAAATTCTAACCTCTTGAAGAGTAGTGTGAGAAAACAAGCGATTCAAGTGCCAAAAGTGTCCAGATCCAATCCTGAGATCATGACTTGAAGTTTGATGTATGAATTGAGGCTTGACACGACCTGGATCTAGCTCAAATCACAACTTCCATCTTCATGTTATTGAGCTTGATGTGGTTGATTCTGGCTCGAATTCTTCAATCAAGAGCTTGATCTGCACTCAATGATGATCAGAGAACACGAATATCCAATAAAATCAAGGTGTTATGTGGAAGAAATTGAAGTTTCAATTGAGAGCAAAAATGGTGGGAAAGAAAAATTTGAGATCTAGAATGTTCAAAACTGTGAAATTCTGTTATGATTAAGGCTTTATACTATGTGTTAATCATGCTGAAAATGTAATTAGCAATGGTTAATGAAAAATTAGTGAGAATGAGGTGCATGGCAAAATTAGCAAAAACACCCTTGCATGGTGAAAGCACACGTGAACAGTACCACATGAGGGCTCAAATTCACTTAAAATCATCTCATGCACATGTTGGAATTGGAATTTTGTTCATGTGATCAACCAATTTTAAATTTGGCATTTTCCCTCCAAAATGAACATGCATGGGCAAATGATTATATGATTAAATTTCATGTAATGCAATGTTGGATTTGGAAAATATGAGTCATAAGGAGCATAATGCAAAAAGAGGCACTCAAATTAGAGCTTTGGATCAAAAGTTATGGCTCTTGGAAGTTCCATGCACACTTGGTGATCATTTGCTTATAACTCCTCAACCATTCATCAAATGCTCATGATCTTGGACTTTTTGGAAATGGGAGAGAAAGATCTTCAACTTTCATGTTGACCAAAATTTCATTTGAAGCTTCTTTGATGTTGGAAAGTCAAGTTGAGTGTGGTCCAAAAACTTGCCATTTTTGGAAACTTGAAATTACAGGTCACTTTCCATTTTTGGAAACTTTTGATCTGGCTTCAAAATCTTCAATGTAGAGGTTTGACATGATGAATAAACCTCTTTTAGATATGAATGAAGTGTCTCAAACCATTTCTCCACCTCCTAGCCCTCAGTTGACTTTCAGTTGACTTTTAGGGGCCCTAGATGACCTGGCAATGCACTGATGACTTTGAGCCTCTACCACTTGGCAAAGTTGCTTCAAAATGAACCTTGGCTCATATAAGCTCTTTAGAACAATCATGTGGCCTTCAACTCAAGGAGAACCTTGCTCTCTTTGCACAGATGAATTCTCTTGATGCCAACTCTTGTTGATAAGATGCAATGCAATATGTAATGATAAAGTAATGTTAATGACCTAAAAAAATGAAAATGAATGCATGAATGGGGGGTGCAAATTTGAGGTGCTACACCTACCCATTGACTCGTTCATGCTAATCCATAATAATAAGGATTCCCCCCTTACCTCTTCAATTTGATGGAAACCTTAGATTCTATTTACTTTTCCTCTCCTCTTTCTCTATTGCCTTTAATGATCAACTGAATTTTAACTCTCACTCTCCTCACCTCTTACTATTTATATTAGTATTCTCTTTGGTCTTAAATCATGATATCCATCTAATTTAATCACTAGGCCCAATAATACCTAATATTTAAATATCTCTATTTAAATTCAAATAAATTAACCAACTCAACATACACACTAAGTTAACTAATATAATTATTTAATTATATCTCATATCAACTAAATCATTAATTAATACACCAATTCAATTAGTATAGTCAATTATTATACTACCTAACAACCAATTAATTAATTACCACTCCACATAATTAAAATATAATATAATAATAATAGTATAATAAATAAATACTAAAATTGGGTTGTTACAACTCTCCCCCACTTAAAAGATTTTCGTCCTCGAAAATTTACCTCAAGCGAACAACTCCGGATATGATTCCTTCATCTTATCCTTGAGTTCCCACGTAATATTGCCATTGGCGACTCCACCCCATATCACTTTCACCAAAGAAATCTCCTTACCATGAAGCTTCTTCACTTCTCGATCTTCAATTCGCATAGGTGATGTATCAATCGTCAAATTATCCCTCACTTGGACATCATCTAATGGAACAACATGCGATGGATCCGCAATGTACCTCCTCAATTGAGACACATGGAACACATCATGAAGATTAGAAAGTGATGGTGGTAATGCAATCCGATATGCCACTTCACCTATCCTCTCGGAAATCTGATAAGGACCAATGAAACGTGACGTCAATTTACGCGACTTCAAAGCTCTACCAACACCCGTTATTGGCGTAACTCAAAGGAGCACATGCTCATCTTTCTCAAACTCAAGAGCTTTCCTCCTCTTATCATGATAACTCTTTTGATGACTCTGAGAAGCCTTCATCTTCTCTTGAATCATCTTAATTTTATCCGTAGTCTCTTGAATCAACTCGGGTCCAACCATAACACCCTCTCCTGATTCGTACCAACACAAAGGAGTTCTACACCTCCTGCCATAAAGAGCCTCAAAAGGTGCCATTCCAATTCTCAAATGGAAACTGTTATTATACGTAAACTCGATCAAAGGCAAGAAACTATCCCAATTTCCTCCTTGTTCCAAAACACAAGACCTCAAAAGATCTTCGAGTGACTGAATGGTCCTCTCCGTTTGACCATCAGTTTGTGGATGATATGCTGAACTCAAACGCAACTTCGTACCCAAAGCACTTTGCAAACCTTCCCAAAATCTCGAAGTGAACCTCGGATCTCTATCCGAAATAATTCTCGACGAAATACCATGCAAACACACAATCCTCTCGATGTACAACTTAGCAAGTCTCTCCATCGAATAATCCATCCTCATCGGAATAAAATGAGCATATTTCGTCAACCTGTCCACAACGACCCAAATCGCCTCACAATTACTCGATGTTCTCGGCAAACCCGAAGCAAAATCCATAGAGATACTATCCCACTTCCACTCGGGAATAGATAAAGGTTGCATCAAACCAGACGGCTTTTGATGTTCAATCTTTGACTTTTGACAAGTCAAACATGAATACACAAATTCCGCTACATCCTTCTTCATACCTTGCCACCAAAACATCTTCTTCAAGTCTTGATACATTTTAGTAGCACCAGGATGAATACTCAAACCACTTCTATGCCCTTCCTCAAGAATCCTCTTCCTCAAATCCGCAACATCCGGAACACAAACTCGATCACAACACTTCAAGATACCATTCTCATCAATCCGAAAGTCACCACCTTTACCTTGGTTAATCAATGTCATAACATCGACTAACTTCAAATCTGACTTCAGACCTTCTCTAATCTCGTCAAGAATGCCACACGTAAGCTTCAACATCCCAAGCTTAACACACGAAGACGTCGCTTCACAAACCAAACTCAAATCTCTAAATTGCTCCAACAATTCAAACTCTCGAATCATCAACATAGACATGTGCAATGACTTCCTACTCAATGCATCGGCTACAACATTCGCCTTTCCAGGATGATAATTCAAACCAAAATCGTAATCTTTCAAGAATTCCAACCATCTCCTTTGCCTCATATTCAATTCCTTCTGATCGAACAAGTACTTCAAACTCTTGTGATCACTAAACACATCAAATCTCGATCCAAACAAATAATGTCTCCAAAGCTTCAACACAAACACAACGGCGGCCAACTCTAAATCATGCGTCGGGTAATTCCTCTCATGAACTTTAAGTTGCCTTGAAGCATAAGCTACCACTTGCCCTTTTTGTATCAGAACACCTCCTAAACCAAACAAAGAAGCATCACAGTACACCACGAAAGTTTCTAACGGATCCGGTAAAATTAAAATAGGAGCCGTAGTCAATCTTCTCTTAAGCTCTTGAAAATTCGCTTCACACTGCGAAGTCCAGATGAAAGCTTGACCTTTCTGTAAGACCCCAATTTTGTCCCTAAGATCCCTCATGGCATCATAACATTGCATTGCATAGCCTCAAGGATCTTTGAGCATCTTGGCTCCCTTTCCCTTTGGGTAGGGATCTCTTGTGAGTGGTTTGAGATCACCAAGCATGCTTGAATTGTATATCATTGCTTTTCTTGTTTTATTTACTAACCAAAAGCACAAAAATATGTCACTAACATCTTTTGTTTGTAGCTTAAGCAATCACCAGGTCAAGAGCTTCCAGAAAGTCCTTTGTGCAAGAGATGAGATATTTTATTGGGATGAGGATCACATGATTATTATAAGGAGCTTACATGAGCTAGGGTTTCATTTTGAAGCAATTTCACCAAGTGGTAGAGGCTCAAGTTAATCAAGACATTTCAAGGTCATCTAAGGACCAAAAGTCAACTGTGCAGTCAACTAAGGCTATGAGGTGGGGAAATGAGTTGAGACACCTCAATCATGTTCAAATGGGTTCTATTCATCATTCTAAACATCCATCTTGAAGATTCAAAGGTCATGGCAAAAGTTACTAAAAATGGAAAATGACCTATAATTCAAAGTTTCCAAATTTGGCAAGTTTTGGTCCATTTTCAACTTGACTTGTCAATGTCAAAGAAGTTTCAAATGGATTTTTGGTGAACATGAAAGTTGTAGATCTTTGTCTCCCTTTTCCAAAAAGTCCTAATTCATGTCCATATGATGAATGGTTGAGAAGTTATAGTCATTTGATCACAAAGTGTGCATGGAAATTCAAAATGGCATAACTTTTGATACAATGCTCCAAATTGGTTCATTCTTTTGGAAAAATGCTTCTCATGTTCAAGACATCTCAAAATGAGCTTTGCCATGCATGGGAAAAGTGTGTATGTTCATTATTTCACACATGTGCAAATTGAAGAAAATCTCCACCATTCATTTTTGGCTTAAGATGCAAGCAAATTAATTCTCAAATCATGACCCTTGGATGTCCATAAGTGAATTGGAAGCTTAACATGGAGCTGATCACGTGGATTATGGCCTTATGAGCTCAATGTGCATTTTTGCAAATTGCTTCATATCTCACTAATCATGATTAACCAATGGAAAAGAGGATTAGCATTGTCATTAGCAAGGAGTATAAGTACCAAAACCCTAATCATAACTGAGAAGGAACCACCATTTTCAGATCCAAATTCAAGAAACTCTCCAAAATTTCTCTCTCTTCGATTTGCATTTTTCTTCACACAAACCTCAAATATTCCTGCATATTCTTGATCCTCATCCTTCACTGATCAAGAATCATCCATTGTTTGGTGCAATTCATCAAGAATTCGAGCAGTTCAAGAGCAATATCATGTTGATGGAATTTGAAAATTGAAGTAGATTCAAGAGGTTTCAACCGTTGATTCTTGCTTAAAGCTTCAAAGGAAGTGCAGAGGAAGTGATCTGGAGCTTATGAGCTTGTGAGAGCGCGAATTCAGAAGTCTCCATTTCAAGGTGACTCAATTTTCGATCTCTCCTTTTGTTGTTTTTAGATTGTAGACTTGTAGATCTCGTTGAGTAGAGCATGTACATATGATTAGAATTGAGTTTGGCTTAGAATTGAGGATTTGGTGTGGACTGGAAGTTTAGATCTCAGATCTTCTTCGCTTCGATTTGTAAAACATAGGGAGAATTAGGATGATCCAATAGGGTATTTGGAACCTACGTGAGAAGACGAGTCGAATGGTATAGGCCTGGGGAGATTCTGGAAATTTTCATGGCGCCGCCGCCGTGTGAGTCATCGGAGAAGACGACTGGAGCTGTAGCTCCGGCGTCTGTGTATTATTAGGGTTTTAATGATGTGGAGGCCATGTGTGCCTTGCGTGGGAGAACGATTGGTTGAGATTGCATTGACCAGGCCACGCGTGTGTTGGACCGCTGAGTAGGATGCTGATTGTGTTTAATGAAACGGTGTGTTTCATCATTTGAATCTGGACCATGGATTTGAGGCGCGCGCCATATCAGACGGTTGATGTTTTTTCTGATTTGTTTCAAATATATTCATTTCCCTCCATTTTTATTTGATATTCCAATTATTTTGCTTGTTTTGATTAATTCATAAAAAATGAAAAAATGATCCAAATGAGTCCATATTTTTTTTTCATGATTTTGTATTGATGTCTACTTTTTTATGGTGCTGAATTCATGAATTGTTGATGTCTGGATTTTTATGTGTGAATTTTTGAATTGATGTTGTGCCAAATTGACCTATTGCATTCAATGTATTGTGAAATCCTCTATATTGAACCTTCTGATCCAATTTTTTGCATACATGACATTCATACATAATATGAATTATTGGTCACTGGTTTGGATTTTTTCTCACATGTTATCATCATTTTTGACACATAGAGAAAAATGTGACAATTTGTGTCACATTTTTGACATTGAATTGGTGCATTTTTGTTCACATAGCATTTGCATCATTCTGGATTTGATTTTTTGCATGTTGAACATTCATGGCATGAGAAACTTATACAAAAAATCTCAAAGTCATTGCATGCATTTCTGATTTGGTATGAATTTTCTAAGTTGGAAGCTCATTTTGTGCATATTTTTGAGGCTTTTGAAGCATTTGAATGATATTTGGAGTATGATGGATCTTTGGCCATGGTGATTGGTGTTTAGGGGTTCATATGGTTCTATTTGGGACTTGTGATTTGATTCATCTCATGCCATTGGTTGTTTATGCTTTGTTGTGTTAATTGGATGTACATAAGCTAACTCTGTTGTTTTGTTTCAGGATTGGATACTTAGCATTGGTAATTGGGTTTGTTCTCACTTTGTGAGATGCAAATACATTGAGTACTGACCTATTGTTGTTTAGTAGGGTTTTAATTGATATGGTGAACTCATGAGCTCATTTGAGTGCTAAGGCACTTATGCACTGAATTGTGTAACTGTTAGAGGGTTTCACTGTTTGTCTACTGGTTTTATGACTGAGGTACTAACTGTTTAGTCTTTGTACAGGTACCTTAGTTGCTTGCTTGCTTTAGCTCTTGCTTGAGCATTGGATTATGGTTGACATACCACTCAGGTAGTTAGCTTCTTACTTCATGTAGTCTGAAGTCCTGTCACCTTTTTGGCAGGCATTTTGCTGGCAAAGTCCTCCTTCAGAGGCTCTGTTTGTGTTTGTTTAAAATTGTGCTCAAAGACCTCCAAGAAGAGGCATGTGTTATTTGTTAAGACCTCCAAGAGAAGAGGCAATTGACGGATAAAAAGGATTAGTAGCCAATCCCCTGTTATTCAGTGTGTCGTTCTTTATGCTCGCACTACATGCTGATGCTTCTGAACATGTGCCCCAGATCTTTGTCCAGAGTCTGTCAAGTGGAAAAGGATCCCACTTTCTGGATCCCCACGCTTTCTTTGTCATGAGCTCACCCTGGCCAGGGTTAAGAGCATGAGGTCTCATCCTCATTACCGATTTGATCAGCTTCACCCTAACGTTCAATGTTAGTGGTTAAGAGCCACAGATTACCCTTTACAGTTTGGCTTATTGGTCGAGGTTGACATGACCCCTCTTGACTAAAGCCCACCCATTGTTTGAGCCTCTTGTATGGATATAGTGTGTGATGTTTGTTTACTTGTGAGTTAAGTTCTTGTTAGAGACCTCAATTTAGGGATGTTGATTGCATGACAACTATTAGGCTCGAGTCTTAATCTCCCTATTAGTTTGTTGTTTCCCTGGTCTCTAGTTAGGAGAGTGCTTTACCCCATGGAACTTTTGATGTGTGTGCTCTTGAACTAGGAGTTTCCATTTGATCTTAATTGGAGGATCATTACCATGTTCATCCAAGGAGAAGATACAAGATACATTGAGGATCTCTTATGAGACTTGTTTGATTGCTTGTACTTTGTGCTTGCTTATTCCAAAGGATGGGAGCTACTTGGATCATCAATATGATCTCAAGAGAGGAACTCCTAGTGTGGTTTCATTTCATATCACTCATCTTTTTGTTTTCCTTAGGACTTAGCCCTTCTTCTTCATCTCTCCACTCTAACCCAAGCCAAAACCCTTTTTGTGCAAACATTTAACCTTTGTTTTCAACATTAGAAACCTAAGCCTTATGCTTTTGATTTTCAAACTTTCTTTTCATAACACTCATTTTGAATTGAATCTTTAAGTCAACTTTGACTACTTTTGTATATACTTCTAATTGGTAAATATAACCCATTCAAATTTCCTTTTTGTGGTTCTAGTGGCCACTTCCTTGATCAAAAATTTCCATAACCTTTAGCTATTAGGTTTGAGTTATCCTTGTGGTAGATGTAATACTCACCTATATCCTTAGTGATGGACAATGAGTCTTCCATGCTTATTATAGGGTTAACCCCTCACTAGCATGTTGAAGCTATCTTCACATGGTGGATTTGTGGTTTGGTTGAGTTTTCTCCCTTTGATAACAAAAGATCTTAAGGCTTTTGGACCAATCAATTCACCAATTTATTTTGAGATTTTTACCCCGAACTACGAGGTTTTGATCCTACCTTTTTAAGATGGTACGTAGGCAATGGGTTTATCCATCCAATCACAAAATGTAAATAACTTGTATATTCTCTTCTCATCTCTTCAATCATGTTTGCACAAACAAAATTTTTCACAAAAACAACTACCTTAAACAATTGTGAAAAGGGCTCCCTAGGAGTACCTAGGATGTTTTGGGTGCCTAACACCTTCCCATTGCATAACCAACCCCCTTACCCAGATCTCTATTTCTTTTACTAGTTTTTGTTAAAACTATTAGGTTTTTGTTCGCTTTCTAACCATTCCTTTGGATAAATAGAAATGCGGTGGCGACTCGACTTGTATGGTTTACCTTGGATTTAGTCAATATTTCTAATGGTAACGAATACCCCGTTACACTTTCCTAGTCAACTGCGTCAACGGTAACGACAACTTAGAAAACCCTTCAATGAACTTCCTATAATAACCAGCCAAACCAAGGAAACTTCGAATCTCAGCAACAGACTTAAGAGCTTCCCACTGAGATACAACTTTAATCTTCGTAGGATCCACATAAATCCCACCACTCGAAATCACATGTCCAAGAAAACTTACTTCACTCAACCAAAATTCATATTTAGAGAGTTTAGCAAACAACTTCCTCTCTTTCAACACCGATAACACAACCTTCAAATGCTCTGCATGATCTTTTTCACCCTTGGAATAAATCAATATATCATCGATGAACACAACCACAAACTTATCCAGATAATCATGAAAGATTCTATTCATATACTCCATAAATACACCAGGTGCATTAGTCACACCAAAAGGCATCACGGAGTACTCGTAGTGACCATACCTTATCCTAAAAGCAGTCTTTTGAATATCCTCAGCCTTTACCCAAATCTGATGATATCCATACCTCAAGTCAATCTTGCTAAACACACAAGCTCCAACTAGCTGATCCATCAGATCGTCAATCCTCGGAAGTGGATACTTGTTCTTAATCGTCACTTTATTCAGTTGTCTATAATCAACACATAGTCTCATAGAACCTTCTTTCTTCTTAACCAACAGCACAGGTGCACCCCACGGCGACACACTAGGACGAATAAACTTCTTCTCAAGCAAGTCTTCAAGTTGACTCTTCAACTCTTTCAACTCAGAAGCGGACATTCTATAGGGAGCCATCGATACAGGACTAGTTCCAGGAACTAAATCAATCAAAAACTCAACCTCACGTTCCGGCGGTAAATCACTTATATCTTCCGGAAATACCTCCGCAAACTCACAAACTATTGGCAATTCTTCAATCGTCCTCTTCTCACGAATATCCAAGGTTGCCAACAACATAAACGACTCGGCACCATCTTGCACCGATTCATCAACTTGCTTAGCAGACACAAACCAATCTTCCTTCGCACCAACCTCAGGAAAATAACAGTCTACTCCAAAACAGGTTAACTAGCCAACATTGCACTCTTGCATGCAACAACATAATCTCCAAGCTCGATACAATTGGAACATCCAAGATAAGCAGACGCTTATCCCCCACTTATTTCATTCCCAACCTGCAATAGAGAATAAAACAAGCATCGACAGTGTTCTCACACACATGTCGCATACTAGGGAACAAACCTAATTAAACAACCTGGCCGGACGGACCGACCTACTCTGATACCACTAATGTAACACCCCTTTTTCTACCCCAAAATACTTAATATACAATCAGAGTAAATAAGCATGCATACACACAAAAGGGCGTCACATCGACGTTTTCAAAACTAAAAACTTTCAAAAACCAACAACACACCTGGTCATTCAAAATAACACATTTCACTTATCATGAATATTCAAACAATATGCGTTCACAACGGAAAATATGAATATCCATGCATATTATAAAATGATTCATGTCCCTTACCATGATCATCTCTCAACAACCATCTCAAGATAAAATAAAGTAAGTAATAACATAATGCATATCCAAATACGATATGAGTTCAATACTACCAATCTACCCAGTGTTACATGACCAGAGCATTGACTCATTACCTAATCTCAAACTAAAATACGGGAACTCTCCAACTAATCGTGAGCGAGCTACCATCCACTTACTCCAGCAATACTACTCTGTAGTATCTGCACGATACCCATGTAAAGGTAACATTCAAACAGAAAGGGTGAGAATTCAAGTCATTATGAAATAGCATAATAAGGCACAATGATTAAATCAACAATTAAAAGAATTCATCACACTTTGTATAATCATGTTAATAATATTAACCAGTATTTATTTCGCATATTTCAAACATACCTCAATACTCAAGGAGTTAATATTAAAATTCAATACAATATTCTCAAGTATACAGATAACCACAATTATCGCATAATCACATATTTCACCAAGTTAGGTATCCAAACATCACCAAATTCAACTACTATAACTCTTACACACATCACAATCACAACAATACAACATTCAACTGTGACTCAATGCAAGACATGTGACTCTATGCATGCGGTACCTCAATGTGAACCCAAAGTTTCACCGCTTTCCGATTCAATATCTAGAATCCAAGCCACACTCCGATCCGGACAAGATCAAAGCCACTACGCCTATTTCCAATTAAGGATCAACGTCTATATGGACCCAACGTTCCACCACTTTCCGATTCAATATCTAGAATCCAAGCCACTACGCCTATTTCTAATTAAGGATCAACGTCTATTACCATGTGAACCCACAATTTCACCACTTCCACAATGAAGTCGACCATGCTATGAATGAATGCATACATACCCACACATATGCAATTAAGATCATCTCTACCATCTTAACCTTCCACATATCACCATAATCCAACTCTATGAATCATCCCCCACTGGTACATATACACCCCCATAACAATATATCATTCACAATTATAGGTTAATTATCAATTATGTACACATAGATTTCATCCTAAAACGAATACAGCATTTAAATATCAATTTTTCACTTTTCAAACAGTGTTAACCTGTTAACACATTTGGTTAACCTGTTAATGCAAGACAAAATACAAATTTAACAGGTTTTCAACAATGTTAACCGTTTAACGCCCTGGGTTAACCTGTTAACGCAAGACAGAATGCAATTTAACAGTATTTCAACAGTGTTAACCAGTTAACGCCCTGGGTTAACCTGTTAACGCAAGACAGAATGCAATTTTAACAGTAATTCAACAGTGTTAACCTGTTAACGCATTTGGTTAACCTGTTAACGCAAGACAAAATACAAATTTAACAGGTTTTCAACAGTGTTAACTTGTTAACGCATTTGGTTATTGTTCCCCAACATCGACAAGTTTGTGGATGTGAACGCTATTAGGATCTTCTCTACTCTTAATCCCGTTCCGACTCTGTTGGGTGATACCTATTTCTCTTTGCATATGAGGAATGCAAAGGGTGGTGGTGCCATTGTGTGTTGTTTGCCTCTGTTGTATAAGTGGTTTATTTCTCACTTACCTCAGACGGTCGCTTTCAAAGAGAACAAGGGATGTCTACGGTGGTCTACGAGACTCATGTCTCTCACTAATGATGATATCTCTTGGTATAACCGTGTATATGATGGTGTGCAGATTATCGACTCTTGTGGTGAATTCTCCAATGTGCCTCTTCTTGGTACATGTGGTGGGATTAACTACAACCCTGTTTTAGCACGTCGTCAGCTTGGGTTCCCCCTAAAGGATAAACCTAATAACATTCTGTTAGAGGGTGTGTTCTTTCAGGAGGGTAAAGATCCCCAAGTCTTGAAGGGCAAAATGGTTCGCGCTTGGCGCAAGGTTCATAAGAAAGGAAGGAAGGAGTTGGGTCCTAAGAATTGCATTGCTTTGGATTCTTACACTGCTTGGGTAAGGAAGAGAGCATCTGAGTATCTCATGCCTTACGAATATCCGAGACCTACACCTTTGGTTGTGGCTGGACCTTCAACCCTCCCTAACCAAGGAGTAGAGGAGTTGAGAGACGAAGACCTATCACGTGCCTGGATCCGTGAAAGGGAAGAGTTGCTTCAGCAGATTAAAGAGAAGGATGCTTTGATAGAGTTCCTCGAACATCAGGTTATTGATGATCCTGATGATGCATGGACTTCTCTACTTCCCCAGTCTTCCAAGTTTTGGAAGAGGAAGTACGATCGACTCGACAAGGAAAAGGTAGATATGGAGGCAACTTACGAGAGGGAGGTGAAGAGGCTTCGTGCATCTTTTCTTCCTGTGTCCCGAGCTTTAGATGATTGTTTCTAGGGATCCATAGGACGATTATTTTCCTTTTCTCTTGTATATGATTGACAAATGCTGTACTTCTTTTCCCTGATGCTATTTGATGAGATATTCCCATATGTGATAAACAATTAATATTTCCAAAATTTGCAAATAAAACCCTAGAGTTCCTTTGAAATAAAAACAAATCATATGCACAAGCATTGCATGCATCATATGCATAAGCAGGTTTTGGTTCCCGGTTTCTGGTCCTGTGGTCTAACTCTGTGTTCTTCATTTATTTTGAAGACAAGCTGACTCACCGGTACTACACTAGAGCCAACTCTTCAAGACTGATGGATCATCTAGAGCAAGAGAACCGTGAAGTCAAAGAAGAAGTCGCCAGACTGAGTGCTTTGATGGAATCATTCCTGGCTGCCCAGAGCCAGTCTTCTCCAACACCTTTAACTCCTCCCCATAGGACAGTCATCTCTGAGATTGTTTCCTCAACTGTGCCTGCAGCTAATTCACATTTTGCTCCAGCCTCTATGCCAACCGGGTTCCCGTGGGGGATGCCTCCCAATTTCATGCCTGAGGGCCCTGCTCCAACTTTTGCTTCTATGCCGGCATCTAGCCCGATCCTTGCTGTTCCTCCGTCTGTCGTGCATACCATGCCTAGGATAGACGACACCATCTATCATTCTGAGCCGTCTGAGGGCCCGAATATCCATGAGAAGATGGACGCTATGAACGACCAATTTCTTGAGCTTCGCATGGAATTGAAGACTCTTAGAGGAAAGGATCTCTTTGGCAAGTCTGCGGCTGAACTGTGTTTGGTTCCCAATGTGAAGATCCCGGTGAAGTTCAAGGTCCATGACTTTGAAAAATACAAGGGGAACACCTGTCCTCTCAACCACCTGGTCATGTATGCCAGGAAGATGTCAACTCAGACTGATAATCACCAATTGCTCATCCACTACTTTCAGGACAGTCTGTCTGGTGCCGCTCTACGCTGGTATATGGGGCTGGACAGTGCTAACATCCGATCCTTCAACGACCTTGGCGAGGCCTTCGTCAAGCAATACAAGTATAATATGGATATGGCTCCCGATAGGGATCAGCTAAGGGCCATGTCCCAGAAGGACAAAGAAACATTCAAAGAGTACGCCCAGAGGTGGCGAGAGTTGGCAACACAGATCGTGCCTCCGCTAGAAGAGAAGGAAATGACCAAGATCTTTCTGAAGACCTTGAGTTCATTCTATTATGAGCGGATGGTTGCTAGCGCTCCTTCTGACTTCACCGAGATGGTGAACATGGGGATGTGTCTAGAAGAAGGGGTTAAAGAAGGACGTCTAACCAAGGAAGAAGGCTCTTCTGCCAAACGTTATGGGGAGTTTGCAAAGAAGAAAGATGGAGAGGCACATGTTGTGACCTCCCATGTGAAACCTAGAAGACCCTCTGTAAGGAGGAAGACTGTGCGTCCCGCCGGTAACCAGCACCAGGTGGCTCATATAGCACCTGTTTTCAGAGACAATCAACAGTATCAGCATCATAGCAACAATCAGCAACCACCTCAGCAATATCAACAACAATAGCACCGTCTGCAACAGTAGGCCTATCAGCCTCGAAACAGTAATCAAACCAGCACGAGTTACGAGAGGAAAAAGGTCACTTTTGATCCAATTCCAATGACATACGCAAAACTATATCCCTCTTTGATAGAGAGGAAGTTGATTACTCCGAGAGACCCATCAGCTATACCTGCTAACCCTCAGTGGTGGTATAAGCCTGAATTGCATCGTGTATACCACTCTGGTGCTCCCGGCCACGACGTGGAGAATTGCTATCCTTTGAAGACCAAGGTTCAAGACCTTGTGAGGTGTGGCATCCTGTGTTTTGAGGACGTAGGTCCTAATGTGAAGAAGAACCCATTGCCCGAGCATGGGAAATCTGTTAACATGGTCTAGGGCTGCCCTGGAAAATACAAGGTCAACTATGTCAGTCATATTCGACAATCGTTGGTTGAAATGAATCGTTTGCTATGCGAGTACAGTCATTATGAACACGATCATGATAGATGCCGAATCTGCCGTTAACCGATTGGATTGTCGCCAGGTGTGCAAAGATCTTCAGGAAATGCTGGACGAAGGAGTTATCGAGATCCTTCAGAATAGGAATGTTGACGAAGATGAGCCAGAGGTCAACGTAATTTCCCCAGTATTCCGGATGCCCGAGCCTGTTATCATTAAGTACGATGGTAGCAAGCAGAAGGTTTCTCCTACCCTGATCATTAAGCTTGCCGGTCCAGTACCGTATTCTTCTGAAAAGGCAATTCCCTTTCGTTACAACGCTGTTGCTGTAGAAGATGGGAAAGAGATGACTTTGCCATCCTCCTCTGTTGTGAATATTGCTGACATAAGTGGTTTGACCCACAACGGTCGTGTGTTTTCAGCACCACCGAAGCCCCAGGCTAAGGCTGATTTTGTTGAACGTCCGATTGGGAATGCTGTAAGCACCCCGAATCCGGCACCTGTTGTTAAGCCCTCCTCTGTACTAAAAACTCCTACTTCTGTTGGCCCTAACGGCAATGTGAAAGAAGACTGTGATGAGATGCTAAGGCTCATCAAGAAGAGTGAGTACAATGTTGTAGACCAACTTCTACAAACGTCATCCAAGATATCCGTGTTATCATTACTCCTGAATTCAAAACCACATAGAGAGGCTCTGCAGAAAGTTTTGGATGTGGCATATGTAGATCATGATGTCATAATAGAACAGTTCGATAGCATTGTTGTAAACATTGCTGCTTGTAACAATTTGAGTTTCTGTGACTCTGATCTCCCTGAGGAGGGAAGAGACCACAACTTGGCTTTACACATATCCATGAATTGTAGAGACGACGCCATGTCCAATGTGCTGGTGGACACTGGGTCATCCCTGAATGTATTGCCAAAAACCACTCTCTCAAAACTGTCTTATCAAGGGCCTCCCATGAGGCAGAGTGGGGTAGTTGTGAAGGCTTTCGATGGGTCTCGAAAGACTGTGATTGGGGAAGTTGATCTCCCTGTCAAGATTGGACCAAGTGATTTCTAAATTACCTTCCAGGTTATGGATATTCACCCATCGTACAACTGTCTCCTAGGCAGACCATGGATTCACGAGCCTGGCACCGTGACATCCACCCTACACCAGAAGCTGAAATTTGTGAAGAATAAGAAACTGGTGGTGGTAGGGGGAGAAAAGGCTCTCCTGGTTAGCCATTTGTCTTCCTTCTCATACATAGATGCTGAAGATGAAGTTGTAACTCCTTTCCAAGCTTTATCTATAGCTGAGCCTATTGAGAAAAGAACTCCTTCATTTGCTTCCTACAAAGATGCGAAGTTGGCCATTGAGTGTGGTGCAATTGCTGGTCTAGGAAAAATGATTGAGCTGGAAGACAATAAGTCCCGGGCTGGCATTGGCTTTTCTTCTGGGGTCTTAAGCGAGAAAGGATTATTCAAGAGTGGAGGTTTTATCCACACCGGTCAGGATGTGGAAGCTGCTGCTGTCTTGGAAGAGGATGCAGAGGATTCTGACAATTTCATCATCCCTGAAGGGATCTGCAACAATTGGGTCGCTGTGGATATTCCTACAGTTGTCCACAAGTCCACGTAATGATCACTTTGTTTAAAAACCCTTATCCCATGCCAAAAGGAGGAGTGATGACATTGTTGGAAACATAAATACAATGATATTTTCATTCAATAAATTCATGTTAAATGTTTGTTTTTCCAATTATTTTCCCTTTTCGTTTTTGCATGAAATTGGTGATCACATAAAACCCTAAAAATAGAATAAAATCAATCTTTTCATCTGCATAATGATTTGCCTTGTTTGATTTCTAAAAAGCTTTTCATATCCAAAATCATTATGCAGGTTGATCAAACCCATTGAACATAATGATCCGACACCATCTCCCAATTTTGAGTTCCCTGTATTTGAGGCAGAGGAAGATGATGGTGAAGAGATTCCTGACGAGATTACCCGTCTACTTGAGCATGAAGAGAAGATCATTCAGCCGCATCTTGAGAATCTGGAAACAGACAACTTGGGGTCTGAGGATTGTGTGCGAGAAGTGAAGATTGGGGCACTCCTGGAAGAATCTGTTAAGAAGGGGTTAATTGATTTGCTACGAGAATATGTCGATATCTTTGCTTGGTCGTATGAAGACATGTCGGGTCTAGATACAGATATTGTGCAACATTTCCTACCCTTGAAACCTGAGTGCGTGCCTGTGAAGTAGAAGCTCAGAAGAACTCATCCTGATATGGCAGTGAAGATCAAAGAGGAAGTTCAGAAGCAAATAGATGCGGGGTTTCTGGTGACTTCTATATATCCTCAGTGGGTGGCCAATATTGTGCCCGTGCCTAAGAAAGACGGAAAAGTCCGGATGTGTGTGGACTATAGAGACTTGAATAAAGCTAGTCCGAAAGATGATTTCCCTCTACCACATATTGATATGTTGGTAGACAATACAGCTAAATTCAATGTCTTCTCATTTATGGATGGATTTTCCGGATATAACCAGATTAAGATGGCACCCGAGGATATGGAGAAGACAACATTCATCACACCTTGGGGAACATTCTGTTATCGAGTGATGCCCTTCGGTTTGAAGAACGCCGGAGCCACGTATCAACGAGCTATGACCACCTTGTTCCATGATATGATGCACAAGGAGATTGAAGTATATGTTGATGATATGATTGCTAACTCAAGAATGAAAGTTGAACATGTAGAGCACTTGTTAATGCTTTTTCAGCGTTTGAGGAAGTACAAGCTTCGTCTGAATCCCAACAAGTGTACATTTGGAGTCCGTTCTGGCAAGTTATTGGGCTTTATTGTCAGCGAAAGAGATATTGAGGTTGATCCTGCAAAGGTCAAAGCAATACAAGAGATGCCTGCGCCCAAAACTGAGAAGCAAGTCCGAGGTTTTCTTGGCCGCTTGAATTATATTTCCAGATTCATATCCCACATAACTGCCACATGTGCGCCGATATTCAAGCTCCTCCGGAAAGATCAGTCCCATGATTGGACCGAGGATTGCCAGAAAGCTTTCGATAGTATCAAAGAGTATCTGTCTGAACCTCCAATCCTGTCTCCGCCTGTAGAAGGAAGACCTTTGATCATGTATCTGAAAGTTCTTGAAGATTCAATGGGATGTGTCCTTGGTCAGCAAGACGGATCAGGGAAGAAAGAGTATGCTATTTACTACCTGAGTAAGAAGTTCACTGATTGTGAGTCTCGATACTCAATGCTTGAAAAGACATGCTGTGTTTTGGCTTGGGCCGCTAAGCGCTTACGCCAGTATATGATAAATCATACAACTTGGTTGATATCCAGAATGGATCCAATCAAGTATACATTTGAGAAGCCTGCTTTAACCGGGAGGATTGCCCGTTGGCAGATGTTGTTATCTGAGTATGATATTGAATATCGAGCTCAGAAGGCTATTAAAGGTAGTATCTTGGCTGACCACTTGGCACATCAGCCTATTGAGGATTATCAGTCAGTTCAGTATGACTTCCCAGATGAGGAGATTCTGTATTTGAAGATGAAAGATTGTGATGAGCCTACACTCGATGAAGGGCCAGAGCCTGGTTCCAGATGGAGTATGGTATTTAATGGCGCTGTAAATCAGTATGGAAATGGTATTGGGGCAGTAATTATTACTCCTCAGGGCACACATATTCCTTTTACAGCAAGGCTAACTTTCAAGTGCACGAATAATATGGCTGAGTATGAGGCCTGTATTATGGGATTGGAAGAATGCATTGATCTAAGGATCAAACATCTTGATGTTTATGGTGACTCGGCCCTCGTTGTCAATCAAATCAAGGGTGAATGGGAGACGAATCAGCCTGGCCTCATTCCATATAGGGATTATACGAGGAGGATTTCAACGTTCTTTACTGAGGTTGACTTCCATCATATTCCTCGAGATGAGAATCAGATGGCAGACGCTCTTGCTACGCTTGCTTCGATGATTGTGGTTAAACTGTGGAATGAAGTTCCCAATATCACCATGATGCGCTTGGATAGACCAGCTCATGTATTTGCAATGGAAGAAGTGAAGGATGATAAACCATGGTATTATGACATCAAGTGTTTCCTTCAGAACCAGGTTTACCCGCCTGGAGCATCTGTGAAAGATAGGAAAACTTTGAGGAGATTATCAGGCAGTTTCTACCTCAATGGCGAAGTGCTTTATAAGAGAAATTTTGACATGGTTCCACTCAGATGCGTGGATAGACACGAAGCAGACCTGTTGATGGCTGAGGTCCATGAAGGTTCATTTGGTACCCATTCCAATGGACATGACATGGCTAGAAAGATGTTGAGGGCAGGCTACTATTGGCTGACAATGGAGTCTGACTGCTGCAAATATGTAAAGAAATGCCATAAGTGTCAGATTTATGCGGATAAGATTCATATTCCCCCTACACTTCTGAATGTGATTTCATCACCATGGCCTTTCTCTATGTGGGGAATTGACATGATTGGCATGATAGAACCAAAAGCGCCCAATGGACACAGGTTTATTCTCGTAGCAATTGATTACTTCACTAAGTGGGTTGAAGCAGCATCATATGCAAATGTGACCAGGCAGGTGGTCGTGAAGTTTATCAAGAATCAACTCATATGCCGTTATGGTGTGCCAGATAAGATCATTACTGATAATGGATCTAACTTGAATAACAAGATGATGAAAGAGTTGTGTAGTGAGTTCAAGATTGCACATCATAATTCTTCTCCTTATAGACCCAAGATGAATGGGGCTGTTGAAGTTGCTAATAAGAATATCAAGAAGATTATCCAAAAGATGGTTGTTACGTACAAAGATTGGCATGAGATGCTGCCATTTGCTTTGCATGGATATCGTACATCTGTCCGCACTTCAACAGGGGCAACCCCTTTCTCTCTTGTCTATGGCATGGAGGCCGTACTCCCAGTAGAGGTGGAGATCCCATCAATGAGAGTTTTGATGGAGGCCAAGTTGACTGATGCTGAATGGGTTCAGAGTCGCTATGACCAGTTGAATTTGATTGAAGAGAAGAGATTGACTGCCATGTGTCATGGTCAGTTGTATCAGCAGAGAATGAAGAAGGCTTTTGATAAGAAGGTCAAGCCTCGTGTGTTCCGAGAGGGTGACCTCGTGCTCAAGAAGGTCTTGTCTTTCGCGCCCGATTCCAGGGGCAAGTGGACTCCAAACTATGAAGGTCCATATGTTGTTAAGAGAGCCTTTTCAGGCGGTGCTTTGATACTTACAACTATGGATCGGGAGGATTTTACTCGTCCCGTGAATTCGGATGCAGTCAAGAAATACTTCGCCTAAAAAAATAGAATAACTCGCTAAGTTGAAAACCCGAAAGGGCGGCTTAGTGATCAGTCACCATTTATGCTAGACAGTCCACTATTTAACCGAAAATAAGTCAGGTAAACTGTGTAAATTGAAGCATTTTTAGTTAGATATAAGCTCAATTCTATAATATTAAGTGTGTTGTTACTTATGAGTTTCTTGAGGATATTTTACACTTTTTGGTATGTTAGCAGGTAAAAAGCTAGTTTGGAAGCTCAGGAAATCAAATGTAAGATGCGAAATCGAGCCCGAGCAAGAAAACGGAAGAAAAAGCCAATTTTTGGAGAACCTGCTGTCCATACGCGTATGGCCTTACATGATACGCGTATGGACCTTCCCAGTACGCGTAGCATACGTAAATGACCAAAGGGAAGGAAAATTCAGCCAAAAGACAAGCTTCTGGTGATACGCGTACCAGCCTGGGCAATACGCGTACCAGCCTGGGCAATACGCGTACCAGTCTGGGCAATACGCGTACCAGAGGCTGTGTTACGTCCAATACACGTCTCATACTAGGCAGTACGCGTATGGGACAGCGCAGTACGCGTATGGAGCACAAATTCAGGAAAAATCCAACTGAATAGCTATTAAGAGGCCAGACCACGATTTTCCGGGGGTTGGACATTTTTTGGAGAAAAAAGACGCGTTTTGAGAGCTGGAGACTCAACGAATATCAAAGGATTCATATGTTCAAGAGTTTTCCGACTATTGAAGATTGATTCCTCACGAAATTCTATAATGACAACAATATTAATCTTTGTTTTTACTTCTATTATGAGTAGCTAAACCCCCCATTGCTAGGGGGGTGACCCTGATTCTGAATGTGACAGATTTGATGTTTATGAATGTATTGCTTATTTCTTCTTTTCCATTAATTTGTTCTTATCGCCGTTCTTTATGCTTTATTCGTCGGACCAACGAATGATGATTAATATGAATAGTGTAAGCTGGACAGCGATTATTCATTGACCTGGATAAGAACTTTGGATAGTAAAAATAACCTAGGACTAGGGATTTTCTATCTGACCGGTAATTCTTGATATGTGAATGCTTGAGTATGAACCTAATTGTTTATGGACATAGTAATTAGGTTACATAATCAAAGGTCTATTACTAAGGACTTAGGAATAGATACCCTTGAGGACCGGAATTAATTTGACAAGAATATTGTCTAAGTCTTCATAAATTATATCTGTTACAGGAAGATTCATTCACCGAACCCTAGCAATCTTCTCTCATTTGTATCTCGTTCAACCTTTTTACTTGTTTTCTTTATTTGTAATTGGTAGTACAATTACTCACCACACAAAAACCAACGACTTTTGTCTAATTGAAACAATCTATAAACTCTGTATCGTCAAGCAGTCCTTGAGATCGACAAACGGGGAAATTCCCTTTTATTACTATAGTGCGAAAAATAGTACACTTGCTATTTTCCCATCAAGTTTTTGGCGCCGTTGCCGGGGACTGCCAAAGATAGTAGAGTTTATTAAGTTATTTTCAATTAGAATTTTGTTGCTCTGCATCCAAAATTTTATTTATTGCTAATTTTATTTTTATTATTATTATAACTAACTTCTGTCTTATCTGTGTATGCGAGGTAAGGCCTCAGCTGATTTTCATTTTGACGCAGAACCAGAGAAGATGGCTACCCAGAGTATGCAATTTCAGGAAGAAACCAGAAATAATCAGAAGAGCACCAATGCATCCATTAAAAATCTGGAGATTCAATTGGGTCAGATAGCACAACAGATAACAAATTCCCAAACACCAGGCGCATTACCTAGTGCAACAATGACAAATCCGAGGGAGCACAATAATGTGAGTGCGGTAACAACAAGAAGCGGGAAATCTGTTGAAGATCTTAAGAAGAAGGATGAAGAAGAAGATCAATTGCTTGAAGTGGACCTGGAAATCTTAGAAAACAAGACACCAACTGAGGAAGAAAGTGTGACACTGCCGGTGGTGCAAGAAAAGCTACCTGAACCAAAACCCATCATTAAGCTTCCATTTCCACAAAGAAACAAAAAGAAGAAGCAAGATGAGAAAAATTTTCAGAAATTCATGGAGTTGTTCAGGAAACTAGAAATCAATATTCCATTCTCTGAGGCACTCGAGCAGATGCCTATCTATGCGAAGTTCATGAAAGACATCATCTCCAAGAAGCGCACCACTGACACTGACCCTGTTATATTAACTGAAACTTGTAGTGCTATTTTGCAGGGTATGAAGATTCCAGTAAAGAAGCCAGATAGAGGTTCTGTGACCATCCCGTGTACCATTGGAGATAGGTCTTTTAAAAGGGCGCTGATTGATTTGGGGGCTAGTGTTAGCCTTATGCCTTTGTCTATTTACAGGAAGCTGGGAATTGGAAATGTTCAGGATACCAGAATGACACTTCAATTTGCTGACCACTCAGTGAAGAGACCTTTTGGGGTAGTTGAGGATGTTCTGGTCAAGGTTGATAAATTTGTTTTTCCTGTTGATTTTGTAATTTTGGAAATGCCAGAAGATGAAGAGATACCTCTGATTCTGGGAAGACCTTTCTTAGAAACAGGTAGATGCATGATAGACATTGAGGGAGGTACCTTGACCCTAAAGGTGTATGATGAAGAGCTCAGAATTGATGTCCGGGAAACTATGAAACATAAAGAGGAGATGTGTACAAACCATTCTGTTGAAGTAATTGATCAAATGGTAACTAGCACAATGCAAAGAAAGTTTCCTGAATTACCATTGGAAAGAATTCTGAGTCTGTCGGTCAGAGAGATTAAAGAGAATGATGATGAAAAAGAAAAAGAAGTGCTTGCCATGCTGGATACACAACCTCTTTGGATGAAATCCAAACCACGTCGGTGGGAGGATCTGAGATCTTCACCAGAATTAGAAAATGAAAAGGTAAGTAAACCAGGTATAAATTTTGAATTAAAACAATTGCCTGTAAATCTTAAATATGTCTTTCTAGGATCTGGAACAAATTATCCTGCTATTATCAGTTCTGAGCTAAATGCCATAGATGAGGAAAAGTTGATACAGGTACTAAAGAAGCATAAAAGTGCTATTGGGTGGACTATTGAGGATTTAAAAGGTATTAGCCCCACAGTATGCATGCATAAGATACTGATGGAGGATAATCAGAAACCAGTAGTGCAACCACAGAGGAGGTTAAACCCAGCAATGAAAGAAGTGGTAAGGAAAGAGGTTGTAAAGTTGTTAGATTCGGGAATGATTTACCCCATTTCTGACAGCTCGTGGGTGAGTCCAGTGCATGTGGTACCCAAGAAAGGAGGAACCACAGTAATTTTAAATGAAAAGAATGAACTGATCCCAACTCGCACAGTGACAGGGTGGCGAGTATGCATCGATTACAGAAGACTGAACACTGCAACAAGAAAGGACCATTTTCCTCTCCCGTTTATTGATCAAATGTTAGAAAGACTTGCAGGTCATGAGTATTATTGCTTTCTGAATGGATATTCGGGATACAACCAAATTGCTGTAGCCCCGGAAGATCAGGAAAAAACTGCATTTACATGTCCTTATGGTATTTTCGCTTACAGACGGATGCCATTTGGGCTGTGCAATGCCCCAGCTACTTTTCAGAGATGTATGACATCTATATTCTCCGACATGCTTGAGAAGTATATGGAGGTGTTTATGGATGATTTCTCTGTGTTTGGTTCTTCTTTTGATAATTGTTTAGCTAACTTGTCTCTTGTTTTGCAAAGATGTCAGGAAACTAACCTTATTCTCAATTGGGAGAAATGTCATTTCATGGTGCAGGAAGGAATTGTGCTAGGACACAAAATTTCCCACAAAGGAATTGAAGTGGATAAAGCCAAAGTGGAGGTGATAGCTAACCTCCCACCTCCTGTGAATGAAAAAGGGATAAGGAGTTTTTTGGGTCATGCAGGTTTTTATCGCAGGTTTATCAGAGACTTCTCAAAAGTCGCCAAACCGTTGACTGATTTGCTAGTCAAAGACAAGCAATTTAATTTTGATAAAAACTGCATGGTAGCTTTCGAAACTTTAAAGAGTAAGTTGATCAGTGCACCTGTTGTAATCGCCCCCGATTGGTCCTTGCCTTTCGAAATAATGTGTGATGCAAGTGACCTTGCTGTGGGGGCTGTCCTAGGACAGAGAAAGGACAAATTATTGCATGTGATTTATTATGCTAGTCATGTCCTTAACCCGGCCCAAATGAATTATGCAACTACCGAAAAGGAGTTGTTGGCCGTGGTTTATGCTTTTGACAAATTTAGATCATATTTGCTTGGTTCAAAAGTCATTATGTATACTGATCATGCTGCTTTAAAGTATTTGTTTGCTAAGCAGGAATCAAAGCCGAGACTTTTGAGATGGATCCTCCTCCTTCAGGAGTTTGATTTGGAAATCAAAGACAAAAAGGGGTGCGAGAACACGGTCGCGGATCACTTATCTCGCATGTCCCCAATCAAAGAAACTGAGGAGGATCATCCTATTCGGGACACATTCGTTGATGAGAAAATACTTGCTGTTCAGGAGATACCATGGTTTGCTGACTATGCGAACTATGTGGTAGGTGGGGTTATACCTGATGACTTTAATTCTCACCAAAAGAAAAAGTTTCTTTATGATTGCAGGTTATACCTATGGGATGATCCATTTCTCTACAAAAAGGGAGTGGATGGTTTGATCAGAAGATGTGTTCCAGAAAGAGAGTAAGCCGACATTCTGAAAGCTTGTCATAATTCAGAGTATGGTGGACATTTCAGTGGAGATAGAACTGCAGCAAAAGTCCTCCAATCGGGTTTGTATTGGCCGTCGTTATTCAAGGATGCAAATTCTATAGTCAAAGAATGTGATAGGTGCCAACGAACAGGTAACATTACAAAACGGAATCAGATGCCGCAAAACTCCATGCTAGAAGTGGAGCTGTTTGATGTTTGGGGAATTGATTTTATGGGACCCTTTCCGCCATCATCTGGTAAGAATTACATATTGGTTGCGGTCGATTATGTGTCAAAGTGGGTAGAAGCTGTGGCATTACCAACAAATGATGCTAAAGTGGTGGTGAAGTTCTTGAGGCATAACATCTTCTCTAGGTTTGGGGTACCACGGGCTTTAATTAGTGACCAAGGTACACATTTTATAAATAAACTCTTGGAGAATCTGTTGAAGAAGTATAATGTCAAACATAAGATAGCCACACCATATCACCCCCAGACGAGTGGGCAAGTGGAAGTATCCAACCGTCAAATAAAGCAAATCTTAGAAAAAACGGTAAGTGCTTCTCGGAAAGATTGGTCAGTAAAGCTGGATGATGCATTGTGGGCATACAGGACTGCATTTAAAACACCAATAGGTATGTCTCCCTATCAATTAGTTTACGGTAAGGCTTGTCATTTACCACTCGAACTTGAGCACAGAGCCTTCTGGGCCTCCAAATTCCTTAACTATGATCTTTTCAAAGCTGGTGAATCCCGAATTCTTCAACTTCATGAGTTGGAAGAATTCCGGAATCAAGCTTATGAAAATGCCAAAATTTACAAAGAACAAACAAAAAAGTGGCATGATCAAAAGATCCAGAAAAGGGAATTTCGGGAGGGACAACTTGTACTGCTGTTTAATTCCAGGTTGAAGCTGTTCCAAGGGAAATTGAGGTCACGATGGTCTGGCCCGTTCGTCATTAACAAAGTACTTCCTTATGGAGCGATAGAGCTTAAGAATGAGAAGAATGGCGACACCTTCAAAGTTAATGGTCAGAGGTTGAAACCATACAATCCTGGTGAAGGGGGACCGATTGAAACTGTTAAACTCATCTGAGTATGAGGTGTCCCATCGAGCCATGCGACGTTAAACGAAGCGCTGCTTGGGAGGCAACCCAAGGGAGGTTTGATTGTTAGTGTTATTTTATTTTTGCTGAGTCAGTTTTTTTTTTGAAAATCAAAGAAATGTTATTAAAATAGAAATTTTTTTTGAAAAAGAAAGTGAGACACTGCCAATACGCGTATGGGTCTTATGATACGCGTATTGGACACAAAAAATGCGCCCCTCTGGTGAAACGCGTATGATACGCGTATAGGAGAAGAATACGCGTATGATACGCGTAAGGGACCGGCCATATGCGTATCACTTTATGATACGTGATCTGTTACGCAGATCACTCTTTGCACTTGATTCAGCAGCGTATGGTACGCGTATGGCATATTGATACGCGTATGGTACGCGTATGGCAGAATCATACGCGTATTAGCAGCGTATCATACGCGTATCAGTTTAGGGGCATGCTTATATAGTTTTTGTCCGTATGGACTTCATTTTCTCACTGTTTTCGTTACGTGTTTTGTGCGTATTGCTTTGATTTTTCTCTGTTTTCTTCTTTTTCATTCAGTCCACAGATCAATATCATGTCCCAATCACCAAACAAGGTCAACACATTCCGTACCACCTACCATGAAGATAGATATGAGCAAATCAAGAGTCGCAACATGGTCGAAGAAAAACATTGGATGTATCAGAATGACACGTATCCAGAGGTCACTAATATTCTGAAAAAGCAGAAGCTAATATACTTCAATGACAAAATCCAACTGGTTTCACTGGATCTGATCTGGGAGTTCTACGCCAATGCACTACGGGTAACATCTGATGAGGAAGACCCCACAGGGAATGCATCGTTCGTTTCATGGGTAAGGGGCAAAGTGATCAAATATGATGGGAAGACGATTAACAGTGTGCTGAAATGCAAATTCTATGATTCCATTTGCCCGTTTGCCGAAATGAAACGGTCTGACAAGAACTACTGGCCTTACACTGATATGAAGAACTCACTGATTAGGCCAGGTCACGATTGGGCACCCACTTCAAAAATTTCTCCGGCGAAGATTATGGTGGTTGATCTCGCTCCGATTCCTAAGGCATTGGCTTATTTCATTCATCACAATTTGAGTACGAATCGGAGCGGGTCAGAATTGATATCCGAACGTGCCCTGCTTCTCCATCAGATCCTGCATCAGAAACAAGTGAATATTGGACAGATCATCGCTGCTGATATGGATGACATCGCTCAGTCGCCTAAGAAATCCTTAGGCCACGCGACTGTGATTTACCTGCTGTGCAAGAAAGCGGGTGTTCCGGATTTCTCTGATTCGCTGATGTTGCGACCGACTGCACCGCTGAACGCCCATTGGATGAAGGAGAGGACGGTCACAGATGATCCGCCCCGACCTCTGAGGCAACCACGAGACAGGGAGGGAAGCACCAGTGTTCCACACCAGGAGGCTCAGCCGAATGCAACAGAGACACAACCACCTCAGCCTCCTCCAATTGATGAGAACTCCAGAGAGTACCGGATGCAGATGTCACAGTTTTGTGTTATGCAGGACTTCTGTTTTCAGTATGGGCTGTCAGGGAGAGTTCTGACTCATCAGACTGATCTGTGGGAGGAGGCACAGCGCTTCAGAGATAGATTCTCCGGATCGCCTCCAACACCTCATTTTGGCCAGTTCACCTTTCCTTGGTGGAACCAGCCAGTTCAGATAGGGGAAGAGATTCCGCAGCAGCCACCGCAGCAGCCACCGCACCAGACACCTCCTCAGCAGCAGTCTCCGTCGGGCCACACGGAGACGTTGACGCCTATCTCTGCCTTCGCACGAGGGCAGACTATGTTGGATCCGACAGATATGATTAACTTTGATACCCATATGCAGGACGGTGGACAGAGTGATTGATTTTGCTTGTTGTTTTTGTACTTTTGGTTTTCTTTGTGTAATTTTTGTTTTTTTAGTTATTCAGTATTTAATTTCTGTTGCTTTGATGTAACCACCTATTATGGGTTGGCTTATTCTAATGAATTTGATTTGGTTTACCTCCAGTTTCCTGTTTATTTCATTAGATACGTGACTATGTCTGGCTATTGGTTTTCTTGATCACATACACCAACTACTTGGGCGTTCTCTCTTTCAGTCCCCTGACTGTAGATACTGTTGGTTATGATTGGACGCACTGGTTAAGATTAACATCAGAACCACGAGCATGAGCTTTGAACTCAGAGGTATGATAGAACAAGTCAGCTTAACCCGTCCTGGTGAGTTCATAAAAAGCCAAACACTTATTATCATATGAGCGATATCAGGTATGTCTTTATCAATCTTGGTTTGCGTACGTTCTTTTGTTATTATTAGCTGTACGAATACACACACTGAGGCATGTTTTTTGTTTATCACCTAGAGCCTTTCTAGCCATCCCATTATTATTATTATCCATTGTTTTACCCTGTTGAGCCTTTAATCATTTATGGTTGATATACCCGTTTTTTTTCTAAAGCCATGACCTTGGACCTATCTTACCCTGTTCAGAGTATGTGAGAATTGATTTCATATCTACGTTTCTATCTAAGTTTGGGGTTGCTGTTGGTATAGCAACCTTTAAGTTTGGGGTAGCTTTGCAGTACATGAATAGTAAGTGAATGTCGTATAAAAGAAAAAAAAGAAAAAAAAAAAGAAAAACAACATGAAAAGAAAGAAAGAGAAAAGCGAAGAACAACTTTTGAAAGATGCTACATTCACTAGAAATATAAGGAAAAGAGGATTGCATAACCCTACAGGAATAATAAAAAAAAAAAAAAAAGAAACGTAGTAAGAGAATGATTTCATGTACTCTGAACCAAAAAAAAAAAAAAAAAAAACCCCTAGGTTCAACTTTCATAGCCTACCTAAACCCAAGCCCCGTTACAACCCTAAAAGACCTCAAAAAGTGTGTGTGATTGTACATGTTGATAGGATGAGAGAATTTATTCAAACTGCTGATTTGATATTGCATATTGTGATTTGAGAGTGATAACACTTTAACCCAGAGAGACTTGGTGAGAGTGTGATATAAGCTGACAGGTAAAGTCATATCTCTGAGGGAAAGAGTTTCTAGCTCGTTGGCTATGTGGAAGAATCAGAAAACCTGAAAAACATCAAGGGGTCCAGTGCGAAAAATTTCAGCAGTATTGTGGTAAGAACTGTTTTACGGTAAGTTTGGGGTGACATGATCTTTGATGGTAATAAAATGTTACTTGAGGACAAGCAACAAGCTAAGTTTGGGGTTGTGATCAGTCACCATTTATGCTAGACAGTCCACTATTTAACCGAAAATAAGTCAGGTAAACTGTGTAAATTGAAGCATTTTTAGTTAGATATAAGCTCAATTCTATAATATTAAGTGTGTTGTTACTTATGAGTTTCTTGAGGATATTTTACACTTTTTGGTATGTTAGCAGGTAAAAAGCTAGTTTGGAAGCTCAGGAAATCAAATGTAAGATGCGAAATCGAGCCCGAGCAAGAAAACGGAAGAAAAAGCCAATTTTTGGAGAACCTGTTGTCCATACGCGTATGGCCTTACATGATACGCGTATGGACCTTCCCAGTACGCGTAGCATACGTAAATGACCAGAGGGAAGGAAAATTCAGCCAAAAGACAAGCTTCTGGTGATACGCGTACCAGCCTGGGCAATACGCGTACCAGCCTGGGCAATACGCGTACCAGTCTGGGCAATACGCGTACCAGAGGCTGTGTTACGTCCAATACGCGTTTCATACTAGGCAGTACGCGTATGGGACAGCGCAGTACGCGTATGGAGCACAAATTCAGGAAAAATCCAACTGAATAGCTATTAAGAGGCCAGACCACGATTTTCCGGGGGTTGGACATTTTTTGGAGAAAAAAGACGCGTTTTGAGAGCTGGAGACTCAACGAATATCAAAGGATTCATATGTTTAAGAGTTTTCCGACTATTGAAGATTGATTCCTCACGAAATTCTGTAATGACAATAATATTAATCTTTGTTTTTACTTCTATTATGAGTAGCTAAATCCCCCATTGCTAGGGGGGTGACCCTGATTCTGAATGTGACAGATTTGATGTTTATGAATGTATTGCTTATTTCTTCTTTTCCATTAATTTGTTCTTATCGCCGTTCTTTATGCTTTATTCGTCGGACCAACGAATGATGATTAATATGAATAGTGTAAGCTGGACAGCGATTATTCATTGACCTGGATAAGAACTTTGGATAGTAAAAATAACCTAGGACTAGGGATTTTCTATCTGACCGGTAATTCTTGATATGTGAATGCTTGAGTATGAACCTAATTGTTTATGGACATAGTAATTAGGTTACATAATCAAAGGTCTATTACTAAGGACTTAGGAATAGATACCCTTGAGGACCGGAATTAATTTGACAGGAATATTGTCTAAGTCTTCATAAATTATATCTGTTACAGGAAGATTCATTCACCGAACCCTAGCAATCTTCTCTCATTTGTATCTCGTTCAACCTTTTTACTTGTTTTCTTTATTTGAAATTGGTAGTATAATTACTCACCACACAAAAACCAACGGCTTTTGTCTAATTGAAACAATCTATAAACTCTGTATCGTCAAGCAGTCCTTGAGATCGACAAACGGGGAAATTCCCTTTTATTACTACAATGCGAAAAATAGTACACTTGCTATTTTCCCATCACTTAGGCAAAAATGAGCGTCTCGGTGGATTGAAAACCCGAAAGGGCGATCCAGGCAAAAGTGAGAGACATAAAAAATGAATATATGCATCCCGCTAGATTGAGTACCTCATCCTGGGGCAGTCTAGGCAAAAATTAGGGATTTGGCAAGTAACTGCATCCTGACAAGACTGTGTTCTACAACTGTCATCCATCAGAGGTTCTTGTTCATTCGTCGTCAGCCAAAGCTTTGAATACATCGAATTCAGAATTGGTAGAGAAATGGTCATTATGTTCAATGTAGCCCTTTTCCAATATATATCACCAATTTCAAACTTGTAAAGATCTATGGAGTCTTGCCATTTGCAGACTACCATTCCATCAAATAAATTCGAGCCTTTATCCAATTATTTGCACTCTTATTTGTTTCTATTCAACAAATGCTTTGCATTTTTTAATTGAGAAAATATCATTGTTTTAAATAAATGAATTTTTCATAACTTGTTTTAAACAAAGTGAACATTCACAATGACAAAAGGATACTTAGGAGATCCTCAGTGCTCTCCCAAGGGTGGTATGATCCCCAACAGGGTAAGACATTTGTTCATATCCCTGGCATGACTGTATCTTCTTCCTCCGGAGCCCCTTTTATGGTTCATCCCCCGAGTGGTATGCTTGTTGAGATATTCACTACTCTCCCCTTCAGCGGAAGAGCGATCTTTTCTCCTCAGCAGGTGTGATCTCCTTGGTGAGTTTGGTACTTGGTGTCGGACCACCAGATTCCTCTTATATCCCTCAGATGGATTCCCCAGTAGAGTTGCTTTTGTGGCAGTTTCTGCCTGTGCAATGAACTTTTTTCCCCAGCCGGATTGACTGATGATTCATCCCCCAGAGATTTTGTGATTTCCTGGTATCTCTGATTCCCCGACAGATTGGATACTCTCCATTGGAATTTTGGGCTTCCTCCCTTGAGATGTAGTACCGGACGGTTGTGTGCCTTTTCCTTTGGAGCTGTTTGTGTTAGAATGTCTGTTTGTCAGCACTCATCATACATAAATCACGCATATGTGCATATAACCTTCAAACATTTGGATATTCATATTGCATTTTTTGCCATATATCTATTGTTTGTTATCCTCTGCTAGTTAGTAATACATTTCCCAAGCAGATGTCGGTGTCTGATCCCTCAATATAGAGTCAACCCCTTTAAATAGAAAGTGTTTATCTTTCCTGCCATATTCCCCACTGAGTTATATCCTCGTGGACGACGGTTGTTTCTGCTTCCTCCCAACACATCTATTGAGATGGGTTCCCCTATTGAGTTATATCCTCATTAGGATGAGTCTCGATTCAGTTTGCCTTTTTGGTTTGATCCTAAATTGGCCTCTTGTGACTGTCTCTGGTGTTTCTCTGTGGTAAATGAATAATTGCTCAATAATCAATAATTATTCACCTTATCCTCAGCAGAGTTTGTGGTTTTCTACCCTTATACCGGTAGTTGTAAACCCTATTTCCCCCCCTTTGCAGAGTTAACCATTGTTGTTCATCCTAGTTGATGACGGTTACTCTTCCATGGTTTTCTACCCAGTATCCGGTAGATGTAATCCCCTCTTTGACGGTTATCATTATCCAATATTCGGTATTGATATTCCCTCCTTCTTTCGGATAATTGCTCTGATTAAGCAATTTTATCCCCAACGGGTCCTCTTTCATTTACCGTTTGCCGGTGATGTTTGTTGCTCCCCTTGTTTGGTCATCATTATATACCTAGTTTTGGTATCCCGATGCCTTTCTCTGTCGGTCGATTTATCCTTTATTAGCCCAGTAACCGGTTGTGGATAATCTTCCATGCGAGTATATTATCTACGTTCTGACGGTAATAGATAATATATCTCATGCACTCTTTGGTCGAAGCCTTTTGTTCTTCCCCAGTCGAGTAAGATTTGTATCCCTGTTTTGGAATCGAATGTCCATCCCATAATCGAGTTTGCGTTCTGCCCTCTTTTTGGATGATGAGTGTTTTGGGAATATTCCCCAATTCATGCTTTGGTTGGTCACCTATTATATGCCCAGTAACCGGTATCCCTGGTTTCCTTTCTTCTGCTCCCTATTATGACTTTGGTCCCATGTGGAGTCAGATTTTCCTGAGTTGAGATATACCTTTTAGGTCTTCCTCAGATGATTTGGATGATTGATATCTCTCACCTTTATACCGGTCTTAGATATTCATTCTTCCCGAGCTTGTTGTTCTCTCACCCTTATACCGGTGATCAGATCACATGTCTCCTTGAGCTTGTTACCCAGTAACCGGTAACACCTCATCCCGCTGCTTCCCCAGGAGCGTCTTTTTAGACATCCCCAGCGAGGTATCTGTTGTGGATCGCCTTTTGCTGTGTTGGCATATTCCCCAACACATGCACCTTCGAGTCAGCTCGATGTCCTTCCATTGGGGTTACTCCCTTTGGGATTCTGTTCCCCAAGTTTCAAGTCGTGACCTGCTCACGCGTTTTCATCCCTTTACTCCCCGGTAGAGTCCCTTCCCCATGGAGTGGATAACTCATAGGGATTATCAAACTCCTTCTAGTCTTTTCTTCTTTGTGGACACATATCCCCACAGAGTTTGTTTGTTTTGCATACATACATTTGCATTATGAGGTCTCTTAGGGACCAAAAATTGTCTCTTTGTTATTATTTAAGCCCATTCTACCTCGTCAAGACGAAGATTTTAACCTTCACTTCTCTGGCTAGAATGACCTTAAATAGGGGCATCTGTAAGACCCCAATTTTGTCCCTAAGATCCCTCATGGCATCATAACATTCCATTGCATAGCCTCAAGGATCTTTGAGCATCTTGGCTCCCTTTCCCTTTGGGTAGGGATCTCTTGTGAGTGGTTTTAGATCACCAAGCATGCTTGAATTGTATATCATTGCTTTTCTTGTTTTATTTACTAACCAAAAGCACAAAAATATGTCACTAACATCTTTTGTTTGTAGCTTAAGCAATCACCAGGTCAAGAGCTTCAAGAAAGTCCTTTGTGCCAGAGATGAGATATTTTCTTGGGATGAGGATCACACGATTATTATAAGGAGCTTACATGAGCTATAGTTTCATTTTGAAGCAATTTCACCAAGTGGTAGAGGCTCAAGTTAATCAAGACATTTCAAGGTCATCTGAGGACCAAAAGTCAACTGTGCAGTCAACTGAGGGCTATGAGGTGGGGAAATGAGTTGAGACACCTCAATCATGTTCAAATGGGGTCTATTCATAATTCTAAACATCCATCTTGAAGATTCAAAGGTCATGGCAAAAGTTACTAAAAATGGAAAATGACATATAATTCAAAGTTTCCAAATTTGGCAAGTTTTGGTCCACTTTAAACTTGACTTGTCAATGTCAAAGAAGTTTCAAATGGATTTTAGATGAACATTAAAGTTGTAGATAATTGTCTCCCCTTTCCAAAAAGTCCTAATTCATGTCCATATGATGAATGGTTGAGAAGTTATGGTCATTTGATCACAAAGTGTGCATGGAAATTCAAAATGGCATAACTTTTGATACAATGCTCCAAATTGGTTCATTCTTTTGGCAAAATGCTTCTCATGTTCAAGACATCTCAAAATGAGCTTTTCCATGCATGGGAAAAGTGTGTATGTTCATTATTTCACATATGTGCAAATTGAAGAAAATCTCCACCATTCATTTTTGGCTTAAGATGCAAGCAAATTAATTCTCAAATCATGACCCTTGGATGTCCATAAGTGAATTGGAAGCTTAACATGGAGCTGATAACGTGGATTATGGCCTTATGAGCTCAATGTGAATTTTTGAAAATTGCTTCATATCTCACTAATCATGATTAACCAATAGAAAAGAGGATTAGCATTGTCATTAGCAAGGAGTATAAGTACCAAAACCCTAATCATAACTGAGAAGGAACCACCATTTTCAGATCCAAATTCAAGAAACTCTCCAAAATTTCTCTCTCTTAGATTTGCATTTTTCTTCACACAAACCTCAAATATTCCTGCATATTCTTGATCCTCATCCTTCACTGATCAAGAATCATCCATTGTTTGGTGCAATTCATCAAGAATTCGAGCAGTTCAAGAGCAATATCATGTTGATGGAATTTGAAAATTGAAGTAGATTCAAGAGGTTTCAACCGTTGATTCTTGCTTAAAGCTTCAAAGGAAGTGATCTGGAGCTTATGAGCTTGTGAGAGCGCGAATTCAGAAGTCTCCATTTCAAGGTGACTCAATTTTCGATCTCTCCTTTTGCTGTTTTTAGATTGTAGACTTGTAGATCTCGTTGAGTAGAGCATGTACATATGATTAGAATTGAGTTTGGCTTAGAATTGAGGATTTGGTGTGGACTGGAAGTTTGGATCTCAGATCTTCTTCGCTTCGATTTGCAAAACATAGGGAGAATTAGGATGATCCAATAGGGTATTTGGAACCTACGTGAGAAGACAAGTCGAATGGTATAGGCCTGGGGAGATTCTGGAAATTTTCATGGCGGCGCCGCCGCGTGAGTCATCGGAGAAGACGACCGGAGCTGTAGCTCCGGCGTCTGTGTATTATTAGGGTTTTGATGATGTGGAGGCCATGTGTGCCTTGCGTGGGAGAACGATTGGTTGAGATTGCATTGACCAGGCCACGCGTGTGTTGGACCGCTGAGTAGGATGCTGATTGTGTTTAATGAAACGGTGTGTTTCATCATTTGAATCTGGACCGTGGATTTGAGGCGCGCGCCATATCAGACGGTTGATGTTTTTTCTGATTTGTTTCAAATATATTCATTTCCCTCCATTTGTATTTGATATTCCAATTATTTTGCTTGTTTTGATTAATTCATAAAAAATGCAAAAATGATCCAAATGAGTCCCAATTTTTTTTCATGATTTTGTATTGATGTCTACTTTTTTATGGTGCTGAATTCATGAATTGTTGATGTCAGGATTTTTATGTGTGAATTTTTGAATTGATGTTGTGCCAAATTGACCTATTGCATTCAATGTATTGTGAAATCCTCTATATTGAACCTTCTGACCCAATTTTTTGCATACATGACATTCATACATAATATGATTTATTGGTCACTGGTTTGGATTTTTTCTCACATGTTATCATCATTTTTGACACATAGAGAAAAATGTGACAATTTGTGTCACATTTTTGACATTGAATTGGTGCATTTTTGTTCACATAGCATTTGCATCATTCTGGATTTGATTTTTTGCATGTTGAACATTCATGGCATGAGAAACGTATACAAAAAATCTCAAAGTCATTGCATGCATTTCTGATTTGGTATGAATTTTCTAAGTTGGAAGCTCATTTTGTGCATATTTTTGAGGCTTTTGAAGCATTTGAATGATATTTGGAGTATGATGGATCTTTGGCCATGGTGATTGGCGTTTAGGGGTTCATATGGTTCTGTTTGGGACTTATGATTTGATTCATCTCATGCCATTGGTTGTTTATGCTTTGTTGTGTTAATTGGATGTACATAAGCTAACTTTGTTGTTTTGTTTCAGGATTGGATACTTAGCATTGGTAATTGGGTTTGTTCTCACTTTGTGAGATGCAAATACATTGAGTACTGACCTATTGTTGTTTTGTAGGGTTTTAATTGATATGGTGAACTCATGAGCTCATTTGAGTGCTAAGGCACTTATGCACTGAATTGTGTAACTGTTAGAGGGTTTTACTGTTTGTCTGCTGGTTTTATGACTGAAGTACTAACTGTTTAGTCTTTGTACAGGTACCTTAGTTGCTTGCTTGCTTTAGCTCTTGCTTGAGCATTGGATTATGGTTGACATACCACTCAGGTAGTTAGCTTCTTACTTCATGTAGTCTGAAGTCCTGTCACCTTTTTGGCAGGCATTTTGCTGGCAAAGTCCTTCTTCAGAGGCTCTGTTTGTGTTTGTTTAAAATTATGCTCAAAGACCTCCAAGAAGAGGCATGTGTTATTTGTTAAGACCTCCAAGAGAAGAGGCAATTGACGGATAAAAGGGATTAGTAGCCAATCCCCCGTTATTCAGTGTGTCGTTCTTTATGCTCGCACTACGTGCTGATGCTTCTGAACATGTGCCCTAGATCTTTGTCCAGAGTCTGTCAAGTGGAAAAGGATCCCACTTTCTAGATCCCCACGCTTTCTTTGTCATGAGCTCACCCTGGCCAGGGTTAAGAGCATGAGGTCTCATCCTCATTACCGATTTGATCAGCTTCAGCCTAACATTCAATGTTAGTGGTTAAGAGCCACAAATTACCCTTTACAGTTTGGCTTGTTTGTCGAGGTTGACATGACCCCTCTTGACTAAAACCCACCCATTGTTTGAGCCTCTTGTATGGATATAGTGTGTGATGTTTGTTTACTTGTGAGTTAAGTTCTTGTTAGAGACCTCAATTTAGGGATGTTGATTGCATGACAACTATTAGGCTTGAGTCTTAATCTCCCTATTAGTTTGTTGTTTCCCTGGTCTCTGGTTAGGAGAGTGCTTTACCCCATGGAACTTTTGATGTGTGTGCTCTTGAACTAGGAGTTTCCATTTGAGCTTAATTGGAGGATCATTACCATGTTCATCCAAGTAGAAGATACAAGATACATTGAGGATCTCTTATGAGACTTGTTTGATTGCTTGTACTTTGTGCTTGCTTATTCCAAAGGATGGGAGCTACTTGGATCATCAATATGATCTCAAGAGAGGAACTCCTAGTGTGGTTTCATTTCATATCCCTCATCTTTTTGTTTTCCTTAGGACTTAGCCCTTCTTCTTCATCTCTCCACTCTAACCCAAGCCAAAACCCTTTTTGTGCAAACATTTAACCTTTGTTTTCAACATTAGAAACCTAAGCCTTATGCTTTTGATTTTTAAACTTTCTTTTCATAACACTCATTTTGAATTGAATCTTTAAGTCAACTTTGACTACTTTTGTATATACTTCTAATTGGTAAATATAACCCATTCAAATTTCCATTTTGTGGTTCCAGTGGCCACTTCCTTGATCAAAATTTTCCATAACCTTTAGCTATTAGGTTTGAGTTATCCTTGTGGTAGATGTAATACTCACCTATATCCTTAGTGATGGACAATGAGTCTTCCATGCTTATTATAAGGTTAACCCCTCACTAGCATGTTGAAGCTATCCTCACATGGTGGATTTGTGGTTTGGTTGAGTTTTCTCCCTTTGATAACAAAAGACCTTAAGGCTTTTGGACCAATCAATTCACCAATTTGTTTTGAGATTTTTACCCCGAACTACGAGGTTTTGATCCTACCTTTTTAAGATGGTACGTAGGCAATGAGTTTATCCATCCAAACATAAAATGTAAATAACTTGTATATTCTCTTCTCATCTCTTCAATCATGTTTGCACAAACAAATTTTTTCACAAAAACAACTACCTTACAACAAGTGTGAAAAGGGCTCCCTAGGAGTACCTAGGATGTTTTGGGTGCCTAACACCTTCCCATTGCATAACCAACCCCCTTACCCAGATCTCTGTTTCTTTTACTAGTTTTTGTTAAAACTATTAGGTTTTTGTTCGCTTTCTAACCATTCCTTTGGATAAATAGAAGTGCGGTGGCGACTCGACTTGTATGGTTTACCTTGGATTTAGTCAATATTTCTAATGGTAACGAATACCCCGCTACACTTTCCTAGTCAACTGCGTCAACGGTAACGACAACTTAGAAAACCCTTCAATGAACTTCCTATAATAACCAGCCAAACCAAGGAAACTTCGAATCTCAGCAACAGACTTAGGAGCTTCCCACTGAGATACAACTTCAATCTTCGTAGGATCCACAAAAATCCCACCACTCGAAATCACATGTCCAAGAAAACTTACTTCACTCAACCAAAATTCACATTTAGAGAGTCTAGCAAATAACTTCCTCTCTTTCAACACCGATAACACAACCTTCAAATGCTCTGCATGATCTTCTTCACCCTTGGAATAAATCAATATATCATCGATGAACACAACCACAAACTTATCCAGATAATCATGAAAGATTCTATTCATATACTCCATAAATACACCAGGTGCATTAGTCACACCAAAAGGCATCACGGAGTACTCGTAGTGACCATACCTTGTCCTAAAAGCAGTCTTTTGAATATCCTTAGCCTTTACCCGAATCTGATGATATCCAGACCTCAAGTCAATCTTGCTAAACACACAAGCTCCAACCAGCTGATCCATCAGATCGTCAATCCTCGGAAGTGGATACTTGTTCTTAATCGTCACTTTATTCAGTTGTCTATAATCAACACATAGTCTCATAGAACCTTCTTTCTTCTTGACCAACAACACAGGTGCACCCCACGGCGACACACTAGGATGAATAAACTTCTTCTCAAGCAAGTCTTCAAGTTGACTCTTCAACTCTTTCAACTCAGAAGCGAACATTCTATAGGGAGCCATCGATACAGGACTAGTTCCAGGAACTAAATCAATCGAAAACTCAACCTCACGTTCTGACGGTAAATCACTTATATCTTCCGGAAATACCTCCGCAAACTCACAAACTATTGGCAATTCTTCAATCGTCCTCTTCTCACGAATATCCAAGGTTGCCAACATCATAAACGACTCGGCACCATCTTGCACCGATTCATCAACTTGCTTAGCAGACACAAACCAATCTTCCTTCGCACCAACCTCAGGAAAATAACAGTCTTCTCCAAAACAGGTTAACTAGCCAACATTGCACTCTTGCATGCAACAACATAATCTCTAAGCTCGATACAATTGGAACATCCAAGATAAGCAGACGCTTATCCCCCACTTATTTCATTCCCAACCTGCAATGGAGAATAAAATAAGCATTGACAGTGTTCTCACACACATGTCGCATACTAGGGAACAAACCTAATTAAACAACCTGGCCGGACAGACCGACCTGCTCTGATACCACTAATGTAACACCCCTTTTTCTACCCCAAAATACTTAATATACAATCAGAGTAAATAAGCACGCATACACACAAAAGGGCGTCACATCGACGTTTTCAAAACTAAAAACTTTCAAAAACCAACAACACACTTGGTCATTCAAAATAACATATTTCACTTATCATGAATATTCAAACAATATGCGTTCACAGCGGAAAATATGAATATCCATGCATATTATAAAATGATTCATGTCCCATACCATGATCATCTCTCAACAATCATCTCAAGATAAAATAAAGTAAGTAATAACATAATGCATATCCAAATACGATATGAGTTCAATACTACCAATCTACCCAGTGTTACATGACCAAAGCATTGACTCATTACCTAATCTCAAACTAAAATACGGGAACTCTCCAACTAATCGTGAGCGAGCTACCATCCACTTACTCCAGCAATACTACTCTGTAGTATCTGCACGATACCCATGTAAAGGTAACATTCAAACAGAAAGGGTGAGAATTCAAGTCATTATGAAATAGCATAATAAGGCACAATGATTAAATCAACAATTAAAAGAATTCATCACACTTTGTATAATCATGTTAATAATATTAACCAGTATTTATTTCACATATTTCAAACATACCTCAATACTCAAGGAGTTAATATTAAAATTCAATACAATATTCTCAAATATACACATAACCACAATTATCGCATAATCACATATTTCACCAAGTTAGGTATCCAAACATCACCAAATTCAACTACTATAACTCGTACACACATCACAATCACAATAATACAACATTCAACTGTGACTCAATGCAAGACATGTGACTCTATGCATGCGGTACCTCAATGTGAACCCAAAGTTTCACCGCTTTCCGATTCAATATCTAGAATCCAAGCCACACTCCGATCCGGACAAGATCAAAGCCACTACGCCTATTTCCAATTAAGGATCAACGTCTATATGGACCCAACATTCCACCGCTTTCCGATTCAATATCTAGAATCCAAGCCACTACGCCTATTTCCAATTAAGGATCAACGTCTATTACCATGTGAACCCACAATTTCACCACTTCCACAATGAAGTCGACCATGCTATGAATGAATGCACACATACCAACAAATATGCAATTAAGATCATCTCTACCATCTTAACCTTCCACATATCACCATAATCCAACTCTATGAATTATCCCCCACTGGTACATATACACCCTCATAACAATATATCATTCACAATTATAGGTTAATTATCAATTATGTACACATAGATTTCATCCTAAAACGAATACAACATTTAAATATCAATTTTTCACTTTTCAAACAGTGTTAACCTGTTAACGCATTTGGTTAACCTGTTAACGCAAGACAGAATACAAATTTAACAGGTTTTCAACAGTGTTAACCGGTTAACGCCCTGGGTTAACCTGCTAACGCAAGACAGAATGCAGTTTTAACAGTATTTCAATAGTGTTAACCGGTTAACGCCCTGGGTTAACCTGTTAACGCAAGACAGAATGCAATTTTAACAGTATTTCAACAGTGTTAACCTGTTAACGCATTTGGTTAACCTGTTAACGTAAGACAGAATACAAATTTAACAGGTTTTCAACAGTGTTAACCTGTTAACGCATTTGGTTAACCTGTTAACGTAAGACAAAATACAAATTTAACAGGTTTTCAATAGTTTTAACCGGTTAACGCCCTGGGTTAACCGGTTAACGCAAAACAGAATGCTATTCCTGCGTTAACAACGAAACAGAATGCATAATTCTCCGTGTTTCTCATCGTTGGAGGACCTTTGGACCTCCGATTTCGATTCCGTAAAAAGCTACACGTTCAGAAAATTATAGCTCATGCCATAGAACATAAATTTACGGTTTCAGCACAACCCAATCATCACAAATCAAGAGTATTTATCAAACCTAATAATTACAAAACCATGCAAATTAAGGATTTCGACCTAAACATGTTCCTACCCATTGACTCGATCATGCTAACCCATAATAATAAGGATTCCCCCCTTACCTCTTCAATTTGATGGAAACCCTAGCTTTTCTTACTTTTCCTCTCCTCTTTCTCTATTGCCTTTAATGATCAACTGAATTTTAACTCTCACTCTCCTCACCTCTTACTATTTATATTAGTATTCTCTTTGGGCTTAAATCATGATATCCATCTAATTTAATCACTAGGCCCAATAATACCTAATATTTAAATATCTCTATTTAAATTCAAATAAATTAACCAACTCAACATACACACTAAGTTAACTAATATAATTATTTAATTATATCTCATATCAACTAAATAATTAATTAATACACCAATTCAATTAGTATAGTCAATTATTATACTACCTAACAACCAATTAATTAATTACCATTCCACATAATTAAAATACAATATAATAATAATAGTATAATAAATAAATACTAAAATTGAGTTGTTACATGAGGCCTAGTTGCTCTTTGACATTTATAGCACTCTAAAGGCATGAGGCCTAGTTGCTCTTTGACTCCATTTTGCATAGGGAAGGTCCTAAAGTCTAAGTCCTTTTGTCCATTTTTTGCATTTGGTTCACAACAATCAAACAAAACACAAACACAATAGTATATACACAATTATGTGCTCAAGTGAGCAAAAGGCAAATTGCATTAACATAAACATGTGCTCAAGTGAGCAAAGGAAAAAACAAATGGATAATATGTGCAAGAATAGTAAATTGCATAAAAGTAAAGAGCAAAAGTAAATGTTAATGGTTAATAGTCAGTGTGCCATAAGGCAAATTTAGCGCTATGTTAAGCAATCGTAATTGGACTTATGTAGAAGTCACAACTATCTGAGGCCGGTCAATAATAATGTAGGCAACAACACAAGTTAGAAGTCTTGATTAGTGAACCAAGTTCCAACAACTTGCCATGCAAAAAAGAAGAAGAGAATTGATCTTGTATTGGTTTAAGTCTTTTGCATGATTTAGGAAACAACCTATCCTTAATGCAAAACCATTCACTTGATCAATTGATCAAGATGAATTAGATTTGAATCAAGGAAGATTAAGTCTCCCTAATCAATGTTAACTTATCAACCTTCAACTCATTGATTAAAAAGAAAAAGAAGAAGAAGAAGAAAGAGATGAATAATGGAAAAGGAAATGGAAAGAATAAAGTGCATAAGGTGAAATAAAATGTACCAATCCATGTGTGTTGACCAAATGACATTTGAAGTCAAAGTCAAACCATGAGAAACCAGAAATGGGATGAAGATTGGAGGTCAAATAATAAGCAAAATATTTTTGGCATTTTTAATATCAAAATAAACTTGAATTAAAAATAAAAGAAAGGTCAAACTTCAAAATCACTTCAAATCAACCTTGAAAGGTCCAAGTGATTTATCCCAAGTTCAACAAGGTCAAACAAGGTTTGACAAAAAAATTCAGCATTTTTAAAAGTCAGAAACTATTTTTAATCAATTAAAAATGAATAAAAATAACCTAATTGAACTAAAATCTCAAATAAATCTCAAATCAATTAAAAAATTGATGAGAATATTTTTCATAGATCCATCATCATTCAAATAGGTTAGGAAAATATTTTTGTATTTTTTGAATATCAAAAACTATTTAAAATGAATTAAAAATAACCAGAAAAGAGAAAATTCACAAAAATTATTAAACGACAAAATAAAAAATATTAAAAATCAAAATTAGAAACTAGAAATTATTTGGAGAAGAATGCAATTGGTCCCATATTTTTTGGATTAAAAATGAAGAAGATATGAATTTTTGAAAATAAAAGAAATTAAATCAGAAAATAAGAAAATCAAAAAAACCAGGAGCGTCTGATCAAGCCTCATTAATTGACGTGGCTGATCAAACGCTCCAGATGCGCGCTTCCATGGTACGTCCAAGTCAATACGTCACACAAACATTAAAACAAAGTCATAACATTGGACAATGGAGATTAAATCTGGAGATCAGATCCAAGGGCCCACGATGCATCTGGTAAAGGGACGGTGACCGGAGCCACCGTCTTCTCCGGTGAGCATGAAGATTCCGGTGACATTTGCAGGTTTCAAAAGCTTAACCAAAATACACGATCCATACATCATTGGAAAGCTAGGGTGATGTACATCACCCCTGTACCATTGGTTTCTCCTCTTGATCCTCATAGAGAGAGAAATCAGAGAGAGAAAATCATGGTGTTCATACTGAACTTCATGGATTTCAACAATTGAGCACTCAAAACAATTGCCTCTATGAAGAGGACTTCAGCCAACACAATATCCAAGCAAATAGGTCAAGAAATAGCGAGTTTCGAAGAAAAAACCAGTTGGAGAGAACCTTTGAATTGTGGTGATCTGAGCTTGCTTCCTTTGGCCAAACAGAAGTACAATGGACTATAGGATGAAGGTCTAGGAACTTTAGATCTAGAAATTCAAAAAGATTTAGCTGAATTTCAGATCTGAGAAATTTGAGTGAAAATGAAATAGTTCCTTTGGTGAGAGGTTTAGTTTTCAGTTCAGCAGCATTTCAGGTTGATTCATGGATGATTTCAAGTGAAGCAAGCAAGTGTATTTATAGTGGAAGCTGATGCAAGGAGGTGGAAAATCCGTGTGCATGGCAAGAGGATATTCATTGCATGGGCTTGCATGATCATGTAGAAGGCCCAAATCCAATGCCAAATGCAATCTGAAGTATAATTGAGCTGAAATGGACGTGTAGTTGGCAATGCATAGGCTTGTATAATGAGTTTCAACATGTTATGCACAATTATGCCTAAAACGTCTCCTCTTCGAAAATGCCATTTGCCAAATCCAAACATGAGCATGTGAATAATGGTTGGAAAGGTCTTGATGTAAGGAACAAATTTTATGTTGGGCAAAAATCCATTTGAAGTGTGGAAATTAGTGAATTTTGAGTTTAAAGTGTAAGGTGCAAAACATGCAAAGGTGAGGTTTCCAAATTTGGCCAATGTTCAAGCCCATCTATTTTGATGATGTAAGCCTCAAATGAAAAAACCTACAACGTCAAAGTTGTAGATACTTTCAAGAAAATAAAAATGGACTTAAATTTTGCATCATTTGGATTTTTGATGAAAGAGTTATGGGCACTTGAAGTTGGACTTTTTTGCCTTTCAATGCATTTGGTCCAAAGTGACCTATAATGTTTTGCATTATCACATGTATTTCCTTTGAGATTTTGAAGTTTTGTTCAACATAACATTTGAACTAGACATCTTAAGATTTCTAATGCATTTGATCCCACCTCAAAATCATAAAAAATGAATGAGTTATGTTCTTGGGAAGTTGACATAAAATTAGGGTTTCAGTCAAAATGACCTATAATGTATCGGAATGGGAGATGACCTTCCAAGATTAAAATCAATTTTTGATGAACATGAAAGTTGTTCATATTGTCCTTAAGAACAGTTTTCATTTTAGGATCATCTCCATTTGACCAACACATAAAAAGTTAGGTCTCAGTACATTTCAAAATAATCAGATGAATTGACTGATCAACTTCTCAAGTCCATGACTCATATCTTGATGAATTGATGATTGAGGAAACTCAAATAAGTTCAAATATGCAAGAAATGATGAATTAAAGAACTTCCCTTGATTGTATTTGATCATGGGCTGAGGTTGCTTCAAAAGCAAGGCATTGTGGATGATCTGATGAACTAGGGTTTCCTTGGGGAATAAACCCCAAACCCTTTGACTTGCTTTGATAAAAAATGATGAATTGAGATGATAGGGAGGCATATTTGATGGATGAGAGCTTTGGGAACCATTACCATGCTTGTTTTTATCTTCTCTTGGCCATATCTTTGTACTTATGATCTCCTAGAGGCTTTTGACCTTGTGATTGCTCAAGCTACAAACAAAAGATGTTAGTGACATATTTTTGTGCTTTTGGTTAGTAAACAAAATAAGAAAAGCAATGATATACCACTCACAAGAGGTCCCACCCAAAGGTAAGGGGAACCAAAATGCTTATGATCCTTGAGGCAATGCAAATGCAATGTTATGATGCCATGAGGGATCTTAGGGACAAAATTGGGGTTTTACACTAGGTTATAAACAAAACCATGGACCAAGCAAATATAGCATAACCATGATCAGATGAATGAATGAAAGTGGATGAAGTTTGTGAGGCCAAGAACTTGGGCTAGGGATAATGGGCTCAAGCACAGATGGATGGAATCAAAACCAAGGCAACAACATGAATAAGAGGTTGAGTGAAGCACACAACACATAAAATTAGGGTTAGGAGGCCATCCAGCGGATATGAGACAACATTAGGGTTTATATTACCTGGGGTATGCCACAATGAAGTCTCTTGAATCCAAGATCAAGAAATTCGGGTTTCCCTTATCACCAAATGAAAAGTCAAGCCACAAGGCACACTAGGACCATATCCTACTTGATTAGGGTTTCAATGAGGCATACCCCTCAACAAGGAATTTGAATGAATCAAGATGATTTACAAGTAAGTCTCCCATGTATGAGCCCCCACTCAGGGTTTAGACAACCAAGACAAGGCCCAAAGAGTACCCACAAAGTCCCATAACCATATCATTAAGAAACTAGGGTTTGAAAGCCCTGAGGAGTACCATGATGAAGTCTTCTTGAATCCATGCCTCAAAGACCAAGTAATTAGGGTTTCACTTCCCCTATGATCAGGTGAATAACCAAGACACACCTTTAAGGTTTGATCCATACACAAACCCTATCCTTACAAGCCATAGAGCTTTGAATCTAGGATGTATGTTTGCTAATGTCAATATGAATGCATGGTACACATGTAGTTAATGTGAAAGTGTGTAAGTGGGTCTCAAACCAAAAGTCAGATGAAAAATAAAAAGGGGAGGGAAAATTTTGAGGTATGCCAGTTGCCTCTATTTAATCATCTTGGACCTGAATGCGCGAATTACAAGAGCTTTTAGGCTATTCATGGTAGAAGAGGATTAAATATCAAAGTATCTGAAAATTTGCCCATTGAGAATAAATGTAATGTAACTGGGGTTTTGCGATTTGCCAAGCGTAAATTGGGCTTTAGGTGTGCCATTAAGAACTGGACTTTTGAAATGCCAATAAGAAATTGACTTTTGGCTTTTCTCGTTTGCAAGGTTTCATGATATTCTATATGAATGATTTGCACGAGTGAAACAACGTGATTTATGCATGATAATGATTTGTGTAATGGTTACGCCAGATGCTCATGTTGTGGGCAGTGGGAATTTTGAGCTAGGATAAGGGTCATACAGACACGATTCTCCGACACATATTTTCATGGTTGTCACACCTCTGGACATGATTTGAAACATGGAGAGAGAGCTTGTACCTTAGTGGCTTACATCTACCCCAGTTTGCTGGGTATCTGCATGAATTGCCCCAGTTATAAGCTGAGACACAATCTCATCATCTAAAGATTTCAAACTGGCTTGCCCCAGTGTCTTGGAATTGTATCCTCTTGACTAACCATTTTCGGGAGTGATTGACTTCTCATGCTCTTGAGGTGGCCTTCCCCAATACGATCCTTGAAGTAACTTTACCCATGTCTGATTGATTTAGAGAGATTTGTCGAATCTCGACGTGATTGCCCCAGATTGATTGTATTATGAAAAGATCTAAGCTTTGGGATATCAGAAGAAATGTTTAATCTTCCCATTATGTAAGCTTTCATGATGTCAAGTGTCAGTTCGCAAGTAAAAATGATCATTTTAAAAATGATAATTGTAATTTCATGCTCATGCTAATTTTGAAACTCAAGTGTGTTCACTAAGATTATGGAGTCAGCTTGACAAACAAATATTTAGGAGTCAACTTGACGTGATCCTACCATCGTATGCTTTCGAAATAAACCATGCTTCAATTAGGTCTTTTGAGGGTTGTAACGTGGTCTGGTTCATGATTCCATAAGGAAAGGATATAAGGCTCAAAACTTATTCTAACCCACCCATTCTCCATCATGTTATCCAGTCCTACGTCCAGTTAGCTCGAAACAAGCGTTCATTGTTTAGAAAAGGATTTTGGATATTATCAATGATGGTTAAGGAACCCAATGAGTGTTTGGAATGACAATCACTCACCTTCTGCTTTTGCTTGCAGCCACATATTTACTTTTGCTGAGGAATTTGTTATTGATCCTCTATTTTGTTTTCTGTTTTGCTTTCTCTTATTTTTTTCCTGGACTGATCCTTTGCAGTCCACCGGGATGCCCTGAATTTTGCCTAAGTCAATCGTGTTTTCAAGTTCTTGACTTAGCGGGATTTTGATTTGCTTTTGATTTTTCATTTCATCTTTCTTTTTGCATCGGAGAAAATCATGTGACATTTGCTTGTTTGATTTGTTGCAAGGTTCGTGGTTGTCTCACTCCTTTTGTAGGTAAGGGATAACCATTCTGAATTTGTGATTCTAACCTTTTGAGAGGGATATGATATGATTGATCACTTGATGGGATATCCTCCTTCTGAATTTTGAACTCAAGGTCAAACTAACTGAAGACTATCCTGCCCCTAGTTAAAAATAGAGGGTTTTATGTATGTGAAGAAAGAAACTCCCACTTTAAGGCCCAAAGGGGTTAACTAGGGATTATCTTCCTTATATCTTCGGTGTTTATGGATTTAAAACAAGATCTTACATCATCAGTATGGGTTTATTCAAAAGCATACAAATAGCGATCTTGCATATTTTATTTGCATCATTCTCTTTTGATTTTTCTTGAAAAACAGTTTGATACTAATAAATAATATATGAGTGAACACGAATGGATTTAATCAAAACATGCACGCTTATTTCATTATTATTATCATTTGAAAACAAACAGGTTTTACAAATGAACAACAATTTAACAAACAAGGAAAGATTACAAATGCAAATGATTGAGCAGTCTAATGATGAGAAGTCTGACATGCTCAATCTGTTTAGGCACCATTGCCCCAACATTAATCAGTATAGGCAGTCAATGTGCATAAGACATAGGAGTTGGATCAAAACGAGGACGTCTCATTTTCTTGATCATAGTTTCCTTTGCTAATTTGTCTCTGCTTCAGTTTCTGATTGCCTTGAGTGAGCCTCTAATGTGACAAGATAATGTTCTTGAGGAAGAATCGGTAGAATGCATGCAGTTGCAATCTGTATGATATCTCTCTTTTGACTATTCTCGAGTCGTTCATCAATTGCAACCTGATTTGGGAAGTCTGTTGTCATGCTACCCAAGAAGATTCCCAAGACCATGTTAGCTCTGTCTTGATTATGATTCAAACACCTCCTGCACACATTGTTTTCATGCTTACAATGTTCCATGATTCTTCGATGATTGGTGTCGGCGAATCATTGTCTTTCCGATGGAGGAAAGGATAAAGTGAGCTTTTTTCTGCTTGACATGCATGTGATACAAATGAATGAATGCATACATTGGGGATGAAATGTAAATAATTGCAACATCCATAGATTCAAAGCACTTATGGTGTAATAACTCAGGTTCAAAATTCTGGCATATATATAGTAATCCAATAATGTATGTTAACATCACATCATAAACTGGATAATCTGCGTATACTTCTTGATGCAGGATCAAAGGTTCAGCGTAACCATGAGAACAAATGTATGTAGAGTCTATGGTTTTTTGCAGAAAAACCCATATCCCCATCACAGGTAGGTTCTAGTCTTCAAAAGGTAGTCCCTATAAGGTCTCCCAGAGTCATCGATCCAAAATGAAAATATCCTACCATAGCGAATTCTCGCAAGACAAAAGTAATTTCAAGTGAATCTAGTCTAGGTGTGGTTCTCGTGATAACCCAGCGTGCGAAACACAGGTGTACACGACTATCCATAAGTATATCATGTGTATATACTCAACTCAGGTGTAGAGCTTCTCTCATGTAGCATAACCCCAACCCAATAGAAAGTATAACAAATATCCAACGCATAATGAATATTTAAAGCAATAAAGAATGCGACAAATAAAGCGAGTAAAGCATCAAGGTAAACACTTAAAGCAAGCTAAGAAAACAATCAAAACTAGGCCCGACTCCTTTTAGCGACTATGGAGTATCCCAAGTAGCAGAGTATCCCCAACATAATTGCCATCTGAAGCTAGCAGAAATATACCCGAGCGCATCGCACGCTCGAACATACAATAGAGTCATCATTGAAATTTATTTATTCGCGAAGGAAAGGGAAAACATCTGTAACACCCCAAAATTTGCCCTCCTCATTCATGCATTCATTTAGCATTTCATATTGCATTTCATCATGTCAATCAGAATTAGATCCAAGAAACTTTATTTAAAATAAAATAAAATAAAATAAAATAAAATAAAAAGAAAAAAAAAAAAAAAAGAAAAAATAAAATAAAATAAAATAAAATAAAAAAATAAAAAAATAAATAAATAAATAAATAAATAAATAAAGATAATAATAAAAAATAAATAAAATATAATAGAAAAAAAACTTGGACTTGGACCTCTCTCATTTGAGCCCACAAAGCCATGAAAATCAGGTTATAAAAGAGGGAGATCAGACAGAAAAAGGAAGAGAAGCAAAATACTCTGAGGTTTCCTTGAAACAAAACCCTTGACAAAACCTGGAGAGAAACCTGACAGAGAACTCAAAGCAACCCCCAGGCAGCTCTGAAAAATTCAATCTGACTCACACACTTTCATCTCACGCAAACCCTAACATTGCCTTGCAAACCCAGCCGTGCCATTTGATTTCAACCGGTCTCTCCCATCAGGTTTGCCTCATTCCCATGATTTTATGCTCTTAATTTGGATCATCTGAATGTATGAGGTATGATGGATGAATTTCATTATGTTTTTGCCCACGGGTTTAATTATGCATGAATGGGTGAAACCTATGCCTTGAATGTTTAATCACATGATTTCTGAAATGTATGCCACAGGGTTTGAGGTTTCTGAAACCATACTGTTATCCATGAAAAAAATGCTTATCGTGTTTCACTAACCCTTTTGTTGAGTTTTTGTGAGGGCCCACATACTCTTGCAGAGATGGTTTGCGTGGTTTTCCCACTTTATTTGTGGGATACCCCCTGGAGGTTCATTCCGATTACCTGTACTGACTCACCTTTCTTTGATGGCATCAGCTTGGGAGATCCATGGGTTTCTTACTCATTTAATTGCTGTTACTTCGGATCTCTATCCGTGTGGTACTTTTACCTCTTTTTCGCATTTTATCGTTTTCTTAGCTGGAAGACCTCGATAGGAGGCATTTGTTTTCTTTTGTTTATTTACTTCTGAGCCCCTTGTTGGCACATTTACTTTATACATGTTTGTTTTGTATGTGTTCGTATCCCTGCAGGTAGCGCGGTTCCTTCGTCAAGGACTGCTTTTTTGCCCTTGAGCATCCCAAACCCTAAAACCCAAAGCAACACGTTAACTCCTTCTACTACAGGTGAGTAAGTCTCCAAAGGTCGAGCATCCGGTAGATTGCGTAGTAACGTCGTTCGTCCAAAACCCACTCCATAACCCCGTAGTTAGCCGAACTACGACTTGCTCTGATTCTCATTCCAGATGAGATGCGTAGGCATAAGACGCGATGTCTTAGCAAGCACACATCCCCCCAATCCGGGTCAGCCGAGCTACGAAGACTCTGATTCTCATATTCAGATGAGATACGTATGCAGTGGATGCGACATCCGCGCGAGTCATTTTCATTTAACCCTTTTTTTTTTGGTAAACAGCACAAGATAAACTCACACCCTTTAGACAAGAATTACAAAAGTGGATCCTGTAGAGTACTACGGATGCGTAGGGGTGCTAATACCTTCCCTTCGCAAAACCGACTCCCGAACCCAAGATTTGGTTTCGAGACCCCGTCTTGTCCTTTCCTTTTTCAGGTTTACTTCGAGCGTTTCCTTTCCCTCCTTTGGGATGAATAACGCACGGTGGCGACTCTTCTATCTTTTTCTTTCGCCGATTGTTTTTTCGCGCACTGTATTTTTCAAGTTGCGACAGCTGGCGACTCTGCTGGGGACATTAAGAAGTTGACCTCTTGCTGGTCCATCTTCCCTAAGCGAGTCCTTCCTAGCTTGTGTGATTTCTTGTTTATTGGGTGTTCATGCTTTTGTACATTTATTTGCTTACCTGCTTGCATGCATCTGTTGTATCTGTTGGATCTGTTTGTTTGTTTGTTGGGATGGGGTGTTCTATGAGAGATAAGCCCATTACCTAGGCTTGAGTGTACACACAGGTTTTAGAGTGGATAATCATGAGGCTTGCGTGGCGTGTTGCTACGTTAAGTCGTTCGTGAAGAACCACACCCAGACGAGGTTTCTTTTGGATATATTATGTCTTACGGGTGTTCCGTAACGGCAGGATATTCCTCTAGAAATCGTCGACTCTGGTGACCATTTCCCGAGAACTCAGTCGAGGCCTCTCCTCCGAGACGTGATTATGTTAGCTCTGGTGGGCGCATTCTCGTTGCTCAATCCGAGGATCCCGAGACTGGGAACTTGCTATTAGGATGTCCTGTTGAGGGGAGTCAATGGAGGTCTTTTGTCCCGTAATAATACCAAACCTTCAGTGGTAAACGTATTATTCGCGACTGAAGGGCTGAAGCTGACGAACTTCTGTTCTTAGAACCTACCAGTGAGGGGCAGGCTAAATTCAGGAAACCTTAACCTCCAACCAACCCGGTTTTTTGGAGCAGAGTTTTGGTCTTGTATTATATTCCTCAGTGAATTTGACTCCAGGCAGTGCAACCTGACAGATGTTCAAGCGGATCCATCAATTCTGATTGACATGCCTTTGCATTGCATAACATCATCTGCATATTGTCATACCCCGATTTTGTCCCGGTTCTATTTTTTCTCACGGATACCACAATGCATGCATCACGACTGTAAAACTTTTATCTCTTTGCATTCTTTGAAACCATACGAACTTGCACTTATGGTTTAGGCTCCACCAGGACCCTCCAGGTAAAAATCTCATCGCATGTTGCTTCAATGAACCTATGGAGGTGCAGTTGGCTAAAGTAAAGTTGAAAGGTTATTACCTTAATTAATTGGACATTTATCCAAGTCATGAGGATACATCACTTTAGATTCACATCATTATTGTATCACTTCCATGTTACTGGGAAACTTGCATTTCAGAAAGGGATATTACTTGAAGCGATCTACTAATTTAAATCAAGGAGCAAAGCTTACCCTGAATTTGGTTTTTTGTTGAAACAAGTTGATAAAGGTTAATGGGATGTTGATGAATGACTTAAAAATGAATTTGTGGTTTTTGTTCATCATTCGTACTATTAATTTTGGGGATCACGAATCAAGGAGTCTTTTTAGGATGAAGACCATTGGGCATCATATGATCATGGATTTCAGACACAGCATTGTACAGTTTGGAGTTTTGGTTTAAAAATATATTAGTTTGACAAAATTTTGAGTTTTACAAACACTTGCTTCAAAAGTCAAAAGGCATACATTATATAACTGGTCATAAGCAGTTCTAAGTTGCTAAATGACATTACACCCAAGCCAATTTCAAGAGGGAAATTCTAAAAAGTATGAGAGTTTCTTCACGCATAGGGGTTACATTACAAAGTCCAAATCAATACTCACATGACGAAGCAAAAGTGCCCAAGGAAACACCTATAGGCATCAAAATCACGGAACAGCTAGTAAGATTACAAGCATGTGATAATTTTTCATGAGTTAACCCATATTCTAAGTATGCTACACCATGTTAAACACCATGTTACATTACTTGAGTCAAGGAAGATTAAAGTTTTGAATAAAAGAGCGTCTAATTGTTGATCTTCAACGTCCGGTCCATTCCCGTTAAGTTGTGCATCCACCTGTACAAGACGTTTTAACCTGTCCAAAACCAATTCAAAACCTGTCAGAAATTTACAAAAAAAACAGTTTGCCTACACTCATAGCGAACGTAAACATTTGAGCAACAGTGTGAAAAACATGTGAGCAGCATGTTATGACCAACCAGATTGAGAGCCTTACATCGTATATGATTCCACTTTGAGGAAATCATAACAAGCAACACACAACCGGCAAACCTGCATAAACGACAAATTATAACACGAAAGGCAGCGTTCCACATGACACAACAACAATTCAAAGGACGAATACTGAAACATGAAATACATGGCGTGGTGAGTTGAAACAAACAAGCCGTAATCCGCCAAAGCAGATGCAAAGAAACTGAGTTTTATTACACCAAAGCCAAAGTGAATAAATATCACAAATATCTGCAGCAAAAACATGCCACGTTAAGCCTACATTCTTGACATTCCAAAATCAAAAACAATACAAGCGAATACCGACGGTGTTCATATGGAAGCTTAACCAGAACAATGAAACAACAGCATAGGGACAGTTCCATAGCAGTTTGGTCAGAAGTAAAAAATAATAAGAGCAAGATTATCGTGTGAAGCATATTATACAGGAGGCTATGCAGGAGAAATGCAGATTAAAGTCATCCCATTGGTCACATTAAGCTAAAACAGCAATGGCATGTTAAAGTGTACCGCAAAAAATGGTGAATTATAACCAAGCAGGTAGAAGTTTATCTTGTTATGACCAAACTTTGAATTCTGGTAAGGTGTGGTTGTCGGTCGCATTTTGATTGACGTAGGTTCCACCTGGGATATGAGAGTTTAGAAGAAGTGGATGAAGTTTGATCACAGACACTACTGGTTAACCCCAAAACAGTTAGTTTTTGTAGTCAAAAAAATTGTTGGAGCGGAATGTCTTTGGCCTATGGAAAGAAAAGTAGAAGGGCAATAATTGATTTACCTCACTCTTCCTGAGAGAAACCAGTTCACTAGTCATAAGCAAACTACAATCAGGTGGAGACCTTGCCGTTATGCACATATGATCAAGACCCCTTGTATGATAATCCAATGGATCCATGTTGTAATAAGCCAGTCGAATCTGCACCTGCAAGATAACGAAGACATAATCTCGTAATTCTAGGTCGTTGCAGGTTGTAGCATAAAAGGGTTAAAAGGATAGGTTGATACATTTACCATCATATGAACCAGCTGCATATCAATACCTCTCGCTAATAACATGGCGTCAGTATGAGAAGGATCTTGATAATCCCGCGCAATGCTTCCACAGAAACAAAAACCAGCAAATGAGCCAACCTAGAAAGGTGTAGTGTGAGGTCGAAACATAGCTATAAATACGAGACATTACCTGTTGCGGAACATTCCTGCAAAAGGACGTGAGTCATGAGATATTCTGTCGTCTTGACTCGCCAAAACCAGTCTGCATAATCCAACAAAGATGTGAATCAGGACGCGAAATTCAAACACAAGTGCAGTCCCAATCAACATTTACACATACATGTGTAAAAGGTCATTAATAAAAGTCATATTAGAAAAGGGAGTGAACCTCACCCGCAGGCCACCTCAAAGGGACACCTAGTTTCGATGCCGTCTGTGCGCATTTCTTCAGGTTACAAAACCCGCTAGCAGAATCCAAAGACAGTCGAACAACACTTGAGAAGATTTGGGTGCAAAACGAATCAATTCCTTATTTTTCAAAACCACACACCTACAAAAAAACCTATCATAAGGAAATCATACGTGGATAAAAAAGGACAATTACTGCAGTGAAAAGTGAAAAGAGATGGTTACCGTAGATGCATTACAGACAAAACCTCATCCTTTCATTTGAGGGACCACATCAATTTGGAGGACCACCAAATCTGGGGAAAATCCTGCTAGCTAACGAAATGATTCTTCCAAAATTTGCCAGCTCATGAAAGAGGAGAAAGAAACCTCGTACCTCCAAAGCTCTATATAAGGACCCTCCATTGTTGGGATAGGGGACCGAATTTCTGCACCGTTACTCTGGAAATATCACTCCAAAACCCTCATTAAAAAGCTCCGTTTTGAACTTGTTGAGATTTTCACACCGAAGCTCAACAAGCTCGAGCTAGACCCCTGTCAAAACCGAAACAAACCCAAATCATTAAAGAGGAAACGAAGAAGACGGAAAGTTCGAGAGGAAGAAAGAAACTCGAAAGACGCTAAAGATCATTTACCTCACCTCGCCGGAATTCGAACGTCGGACTAGCTCTGATTTGGTATTTAATACTTCCCTTTTGCATGATTTGATGTTACCGCTTTGTTTATATCGCCTCATAGAACGCAAACCCCATGATTATTGCATAAAATTGTTGTTACCATGGTTTTGATTTTGAGCTGAAAACTCAGGTTTCTGATTGTGTTTATTTTCCGAATCTGGCTCTTTGGATTTTGCTGTTTGTTTAGATTTGGGTTTAGGAGTGTTTTCGGTTAGGAGTTTGATGGTGGTTTCCGAGTCTCGTGACGGCACCGCCATGGTTGCACGGTTTGCTTCAACGTTGAGGTGGGTTTTAGAACAAAGGAAATCGTTTTAAGAGAGGGAGAGTTTAGCGAATGTTTTTCGGTTATGCTAACACTTTTTTCCACTAATAATACATTTGATGCTGGGATAATGATCTCTTCAAGTTCCTTTTGAATGATAACGTTACTGTGCATTCATGTTTTAATGCATCATTATTTTTTAAATTATTATTTGTTTGGTTTTCAATGCCCAGATTAAAGGGAATATATTTATGAATCTGTCGGTTTCTATGTTGAGAAATGGAACGACTATCTTGAAAGTTGAGGCTCCCGCCTCTTTTGCTTTATTCTTTTTTTACTTTATTATTTATTTTAGTAGTTAATAAAGATTGGGCTAGGTTTAAATCCAGTTTTTCTTTCTACATCATCTTGAATTTGTTCTTACCCCCCTGCGCTTTACAACAAAGAGTAGGCCATTCGCCTTTGGGCCAGACACTGTTTGCTAATAAACACCGTTAGTTTATCCTTCTAAATATTTCTTTAGGTTAAGTAAGTAAAATAGAGTTAATTGGATAATCTTGTTAATTATTCTAATAATAATTAAATCAATTTATTTGTTCATTTGGATGACTATTAATTAAATTATTTAGGTACTTAGTTGATTTCTTTTAAATTAAATAACCTTTGACTAAGTCGTTTTATCGATTAATCCTATATTGATTAAATATTAGAAACCATTATGAGAGAAAACTTTTAAGAATCTCTTAATTTAATTTTGAATGAAAAGGAGAATAGTAAGCCTCCGCTTCACTATCTCTCGACTATTCGAACAATTGGCGTACGCCATATTGCTCGGATTTTCGTCATTCATTTAAAACCCTAAAAAACTCTATAAAATTAAGATAACTTCCTCAAGTTAATTATAAAATCTTAAAAGTTTCATTATTTAAATTAATTTTGAATGAAAAGGAGAATAGTGAGCATCCGCTTCATTATCTCTCGATTATTCGAATAATTGGCGTACGCCATATTGCTCGGATCTTCGTCATTCAATTTAAACCCTAAAAATTCTATAAGATTAAAATCACTCCTTCAAATTATTACAAATCCTAAAAGCATTATTTAAATTAATTTTGAATGAAAAGGAGAATAGTAAGCTTCCGCTTTATTATCTCTCGATTATTCGAATAATTGGCGTACGCCATATTGCTCGAATTTTCGTCATTTAATTAAAAACCTTAAAAAAACTTTTAAAATTAAAGTCATTTCCCCAATTTAATTATTCTAAAAGTCCCTATTTTAATTAATTAATATTTAAATGAAAAGGAGATTAATGAGCATCCGCTCCATTATCTCTTGATTATTCGAATAATTGGCGTACGCCACATTGCTCGAATCTTCGTCATCAAATTAAAATGTAATCGAATAAACTCGAATCACTTCTTATATCAAATCCAATTTTACAAAATAAACTATATAACTTAAACCTCAATTAGAGAATGGGAGGCGTACGCCTCACCATTCCTTGATTATTTGAATAATTGGCGTACGCCACATTGCTCAAATCATCGACTCTTCAAAACATCTCAAAACAAATCAAACTAATTTCTCGCCCCCGCGCGATCGAAACCAAACCAAAAACACTCAAACACATCAATTCAACTTGTTACCCCCGCGTGACCAAAATCCTTTCAAAGAACACTGTCAATCCTTTCTAATGCGCATAACAAACTAATGCTTAAGCCTCCGCCGAGAGTAGACAAGCCAGCGTTTAGCCTTTAGAACGCGATCTACACAGTCGTTCATAAAAGACACCAACAAAAACCGTAGTTCCCCGAACTACGAATGCTCTGATTTCCTTATTGCACCATAAGGAATACGTAGGCACGAGATTGCAAGATCTTGGCGAGCACACTAATAAAAAACATCCCATTTCCCCTTCTGAGGTCTTCATCCATCTCTATTATCAACTCTAATTACTAGAAGAAAGCAAATAACATTTAACTAACATTCAAATAGCAAATTAGACTAAAAGGTTCCCGTTGAGTACAACGGACGTGAGGGGTGCTAATACCTTCCCCTTGCGTAATCGACTCCCGAACCCGAATATGGTTGCGACGACCATTATTCCATTTTTTAAAAGGTTTTATCGATATTTTCCTATTCCTTCATTGGGATAAATAAAGTTCGGTGGCGACTCTGTTCGAACTAAATTTTTCCGCGACCATCGCGAGGAATCGTATTTTTCGAGATGCGACAGATGGCGACTCTGCTGGGGAACTAGCTCCAAGCAAAAGAGAGTCAAGCCTAACTTAGTCAATTTGCTATGAATGTTAAAATACCACTTTTATTTGCTTTTGTATATCTTGATGTATTATTTATGCTATGTAATTTATTTTTCTATTATGTTGGGTGATCTATGGTGTTTGACACATGTTGTGAGATAAGCTCTGTACCCGAGCTTTGAGAAAAACTTAGAACCCGGAGTTGTGTAGTATTGAACCGGGGGGTGTACACCTCATTGGGACAATACGAGAACTCCACCTAGAGTAGATCTGTTCAGAATTTCCATCATAATATGGCTAGCCCATTATTGCGAGGAAACGTTGAACATGGTCCATGACTCTGGGAACCTCATCTTAAACTGAAATTCGTCTTCATGATTGGCGATCGTGTAGTATTGAACCGAAGGGTGTACACCCTGTTCGAACAATACGAGGATCCCACTTAGAGTAGACCGATTCAGAACTTCCATTTCAATGTGGCTAGCCCACTATTGCGATGGAAGACTGAACTTGGTCCATGACTCTAAGTTCTTATCATGAAAATGGGTAACCTTAGGAGCAATCCTTGATGTGTGGGGTAAAAAGACATAGAACCGCTGTTAAGTTGAACCTTGTGATATGTGTTAAACCTGGATCCCTGTCATTGCATCAACATCATGTTGCATTCATTTTGAGCATAGCAAAATCATTTACACATTTTTTATTTTCAGGGAATTTCAAAATTTTCAGTTAATTAAGCATTCAAGAACAAATGGAGTCAGGAAAGAAAAAAAACATTCCAAATCAAAGCTAAGGTACCGTGTGTGAAAAAGTTCATTGCATTCAGAGATGGGTTGACTAATATCCGTCGAGACGCATTCACACTCAGATATGGAAAGATTCTACACTTGTTGTCTGTACCAGTACAAAAGGATGTTATTACCGCACTAGCCCAGTTTTATGATCCACCACTCAGAAGTTTCCTCTTTAGAGATTTCCAGTTGGCCCCGACTTTGGAAGAATTCAGAAGAATATTGGACTCTCCTAAGCAGAAGAAGGGACCATACAGGGGGCTAGGTCAAATCCCTAAACCCGAAGAGTTGGCAGAAGTACTAGACATCCCAGTCAAAGATCTAACCCCTAACATTAAAATTTGGGGGAAGGTGCAAGGAATTCCACAAGAGTACCTGGAGAAAACTGCTCAAAGCTTTGCCAAAGCCCAGAAGTGGGAAGCCCATGATACTATTATGGCTTTACTTATTTTTGGATTGGTGTTATTTCCTAACATGGAGAAGTTAATTGATGTAGCAGCTATTAGCGTGTTTTGGGCCGTCAAGGTTAAGAATGAAGATCCAGTACCCGCACTCCTAGCAGATGTTTATCACACCTTGCACTTACGCTTTGAGAAGGAGGGAGGACTGATGTTATGTTGCATACCACTCCTTTACCAATGGCTTGTCTCTCATGTGTTCAAAGAGGTTGATACAATTGAAAATATGGATGGATATGAGTGGTCTCAAAAGCTAGTAGGACTCACTGAAAATACCATTATTTGGTATCCTCATGGCTTGAATGTGGGAGATACAATTACTAGTTGTGGAGAATTTCCGAATGTACCATTGATAGGGTCAAAAGGATGCATTAACTACAATCCTATTTTAGCGATGAGGCCGTTGGGTTATCCTATCACCTATAAGCCGGACGACCAGTTGTTAGAAGGTTTTGTGTTCCATGATATGGACGATCCCGCTATGCTGAGAAGGGTTATCCGAGCCTGGGAGAAAGTTCGCTTCAGAGGACAAGACAAAGGAAAGGGTGTCATAGGGGATAGAGAACCCTATCATCAATGGGTTACCAGAAGAAGTCTAGAGATCAAGCTGCCATTCGTCCTCGATCCTCCAACTCAACCTTCACCACCAGAACCCATCCCTGTCTCCATGGAAGAAGTGGAAGCGTTGAGAGCTACTATAGCAAGACTTGGACGAGAAAATGAAGAGCTACAAACCAGTTTCCAGCAAGTTTCAAATGAAAGAAATGAAATAAAGTGGGAACTAGAGAGGAAGAAGGCCCAACTTGAAGCGACTGAGGAAAAGGTCGACAAGGAAGAACATAAGAGAAAGAAAGTGAAGGTAGGCATGGAACAAGCTGATCACTGCCTAGAAACCATTAAAGAACAGTTGAGACAAGTTGAGAAAGAATGCCAGAAGAATAGGCGATGGTGGCTACGAGCTACAGAAGAGAAAAAAGAAGTTAGAGAGATATTGGAGGCTAAAATAAAAGATCTCACTATCTCCCTCCATAATGCTGAGACCCAAGCCGAGCACGAGCGCCGACTTAAGGAAAGAGCCCTTGAAGCTTCTCGAGTCACACCTACAACTTGGGCCGAGAAATGTCAAGAAGCAAAAGATGCTAGAGAAGTTGCTCAACATTGGAAAGATAGATTCGAGGCATTCCATCAAGACAGTGTGATATGGTTAAGGGAAAGAGAGCAAGTCATTGAGGATTACGATACCTTTAGGAGAACTATCAATTTCTTGCAAGCGGACAAAGATGGGTACCGTGCAAAGCTCAACGGTTTGGTACAATTCTGCAACTGGACGACCCAAGAAATGCCTTGGAGGTTGAGAGAGGCAGTGGAAGGATTGGACCAACATGGCACACATCCCGCTGTAATCCATTTTGTTATGATGTGTGAAGGGATGGTGAAGAGGTTCAAGCTTGAATTAGAAGAACTCATAACTCGAAAGACTGCTGTGTGATTCTTTTGTTTTTCTTATATTCAGTTTAGTATTTGAGCTGTATCGATTTGGGCGGTTATGCCTTTGTACTCCGTACTTTAAACATTTGAATGGAGGAGGATGATCCTCATTTTTATTTCCTGACTTTATGTTTTCTTTGAATGCTTAATATAACTACAACCGTGATGAAAATTCCCTGAAAATAAAATATGCATAAACATTCGCATCCTCATGCATCACGCTTCATAAAAACAAAAAAACTTACCCAACCTTTTGCCCTCTATCCAGTAACGCTGACTAATCAACACCGGTACGAGACGCGAAGCAACTACAAGATGACGTTAGAGCAAGTGGAGGCTAACCAAGCTACCATGAGGTCAGACATCAATACGATCCAAGAGAAGATGGATCAACTGCTGGAAACAATGCTCGCCATCTCCCAGAGAGAGAGGGTTGCAGACGCAGAAGATGAGGCTAGAAGGAATGATAACCCATCAAGTTTGGTCCACCAAGATGAGAGCTTCGTCCATGCCAAGAAGAGTCTGGTTCATATACCAGTAGGAAGCAAAGGAGAGGGGGATCGTGTAGAGCCTTCTGAGGCGCCTGCTCATTATGGGTCCGAAATGGGAGATGACCCATACGAAGCTTTCTATGTGCCTGATCATCCGAAGCCAAAGATACTTCCTGACCCTGCTGCAGATAGGCTTCGTGCCTTGGAGAAGAAGATCAAAGCCATCGAAGGGAATAATATCTTCGGTGCCTCTGCCATGAACATGCGCTTGGTATCAAATTTGGTCATTCCGGCTAAATTTAAAACTCCTGATTTCGAGAAATACAAAGGCCAGACTTGCCCAAGAAGTCACCTAGTGATGTATTTCAGGAAAATGGCTGCTCATACCGAAAACGACAAATTGCTCATACACTGTTTCCAAGATAGTTTGAGTGGAGCGTCTCTAAGATGGTACATGAGCTTAGAGCAAGGGCGGATTCAAAGTTGGGAAGATTTGGCTGACGCATTTCTCCGTCAGTACAAATATAATTTGGATATGGCACCCGACCGAATGCAGTTGCAAGGGATGGCAATGAAAGAAAAGGAGTCCTTTAAAGAATACGCCCAACGATGGAGAGAGTTGGCTGCTCAAGTAGAGCCACCATTGTCTGAAAAGGAAATGACTGGAATATTTGTGGACACGTTGAAGGACCCATTTTTTGATAGATTAGTGAGCAGCGCAACATCCGATTTTGCACATCTGGTCACAATCGGAGACCGCATAGAAAAGGGTCTGAGGGATGGAAAGATTTCAGGAGCCGTGGCAACCTCTAGCGGACCGAAAAAGTATTCTGGAGGCTTTCAGAAGAAAAGAGAGGGTGAAACAAACGCTGTATCTAGAGGCTATAAGGGGAAGCAACAGGCTTCATATGGCCAAGTCGCTGCCGTGGTACCCATACCCTATCAACAACCCATACAACAACAACCAATGTATCAACCACATCATCAACAACCTCGTCAACAACAGAATACAGCACCACCAAGACAATTCAAGCCAAGGCCTCCAAGAAGGCAACTTGACCCTCTACCAGTACCTTATAGCCAAATATTCCCATATTTGCAAAAGGAGGGCCTTCTGACATTGAGGGAGCTGAAACCGGCTGTTTTTCCATATCCACCAGGATATGATGCTAACGCCCATTGTGAATTTCACATGGGAGCGCCCGACCATACTCTGGAGAATTGTTTTGCATTCCAAAATAGGGTACAAGACCTGATTGAAGCAAAAGTTGTTACTTTCACTCCAAGACGCCCGAACGTGAACACTAATCCCATGCCAACACATGGAGATGCTTCCGTCAGTGCCATTGAGGAGAGTGATCAGGGAGAACTGATTCTTAAGGTTGAAGAGATTCAAACCCCTATCACCATGATAGGGGCACAACTGCTAAAAAGTGGTCTAGTCCCAGAGGAGCTAGTCAATAATGAGAATGATAAAGGGTTGAGGAATTTTATACAACAAATGCTGGATCAAGGCGAATTACAGATAAATCGCCGTGTTAAGAACAAGGGAGAGGAGGAGATAGCCGTCGTGGTGGACATCCTCTATGATGAGGTTAACGTGGACATCCCTTTTGATGAGGTTAACGTGGACATCCCTTTTGATGAGGTTAATGTGGAAATCCCCATAAACCCATTGGTGATAGAGTTTCCAACACCGTTCGCATATGAGGATGAGAAGGCGGTACCGTGGATATATCAGCCCAGAGCTTTTAAGCAAGGGCAGGAAGACCGACCCGTAGTAATCAATGAACCAAACGTTACCTCAATTGTGGGGCCAGCCGGAATGACGCGCAGTGGCCGAGTGTTCGCGCCAAGGGCTGTTGATGCTTCTACAAAAGCCAAAGGGAAAGAAGTTTCTACTCCTGTCCAAATCCCTGTCCCTAGTCGAGAAATGCAAGAAATGCATCTGTCGCCTAAAGCTCCGGTCACTCGTGATGAGGCTGAGGAATTTCTAAGGATAATCAAGAAAAGTGATTATAAAGTGGTGGACCAACTGAATCAAACACCTTCAAAAATCTCCATGTTATCTCTGTTGCTCAACTCAGAAGCACACAGGAATTCGTTATTGAAAGTGTTAAGTGCAGCACATATCACGAAAGACATAACGATAGAACAGTTTGATGATGTGATAGCGTGTGTAACCACTGGAAATTTTTTGGGGTTTAACGATGATGAACTGCCAGTTGAGGGAAAGAACCATAACAAGGCCCTACATATCTCCTTGAAATGCATAGACACTATACTATCAAGGGTATTAGTAGACACGGGTTCCTCACTGAATGTCATGCCAAAAACCACTTTGATAAAGCTGCCGATGGAGGGGATGAATATGAAGCCCAGTACCCTAATTGTAAAAGCATTCGATGGCTCAAGACGAGCAGTGATAGGAGAGGTTGACCTACCAATCAAAATAGGCCCAACTTTCTTCAATATCACATTCCAGGTTTTGGACATACATCCCGGTTATAGTTGCCTACTTGGAAGACCATGGATCCACTTTACAGGTGCCGTCACCTCCACTTTAAACCAAAAGCTAAAATTCATTACCAATGACAAGATGATTGTGATTGGAGGGGAGGAGGATATCTTGGTTAGCCACTTAACATCTTTCCGATATATCGAGGTGGATGGCGAGATAACCGAGACACCATTCCAGTCCTTGGAAGTGGTAAATATGATGGCTGTCCAACAGACATTGGAGACTCCGAAGTCAGGACCGTCCATGGCCTCGTGGCAAGGAGCTAAGGCTGTGATGGAAAGCGAAAGTGCTCAAGACTGGGGCAAAGTGGTGGAAGTGAACCAGAAGCGAGACAAGTTTGGGTTAGGGTATGACCCATCGTCAATTGAAGCCGGTAACCAACATGATAAAGAGAAGATTCCTCCTGTAGAGGAGATGTTCACTAGTGCTGGCCACATTTTTGGCAATCAGGTGGCAATGATCAATGTTGAAGATCACAAGGAGGGGGTGTCTAGCTGGATACGACAGGCCGCGCCTAATGAAGAGCTGACAAACTGGAAGGCTGTGGAAGTCCCTCAATTTTTTCAAAAGTAATTTTATTATTTTAGACAAAACCCTGTGCTCTTCCCAAGGCACAGTGGCGTGTTGTAGGGCCTCCTTTATCTTTTTTTAAGAGTTTTTGTATCAATAATAAATGGAGATTTGCATTCAATTTTTTGTTCCTTTCCTTTCGTTTTTCTGTTACAAAAAATGGCATCAATTTTAATGCACGCACTTTCTAAATAAACTGCATAAATCATAACATGCAGAGACACCACCGAGACCATTGATAACGACACTGCTAGGGTCTGGCATGACTTTGGTTGTCCAATCTACCAAGCTGAAGATGAAATGGGGGAAGATTGCGAACTCCCTGAAGAGTTGGCCAGATTAATCAGACAAGAGGAGAAGGTCATTTAACCACACCAGGAGGACGTCGAAGTTATCAACCTGGGATCAGAAGAAGACAAAAGAGAAGTAAGGGTAGGCGCCGCACTTCAAGATGCAGTGAAGACTAGATTGGTAGAGCTCATCCACGAATATGCTGATGTGTTTGCATGGTCATACCAAGATATGCCCGGATTAGACACTGATATAGTGACCCACAAGCTTCCCCTTAAAGAAGAATGCTCTGCCGTCAAACAGAAGCTAAGAAGAACTCGACCGGATATGGCTCTCAAGATCAGAGAAGAGGTGAGAAAGCAGTTTGACGCTGGTTTCCTGGAAGTCGCTAAGTACCCACAATGGGTTGCCAACATTGTACCGGTACCAAAGAAAGATGGGAAGGTTCGTATGTGCGTAGATTACCGAGACTTGAATAGAGCTAGTCCCAAAGACGATTTCCCGTTACCTCACATCGATGTATTGGTAGATAACACAGCCCAGTTCTCTGTATTTTCCTTTATGGATGGCTTCTCTGGATACAACCAAATTAAAATGGATCCCGAGGACATGGAGAAGACTACGTTCATTACCCCTTTGCTGTTTGAGATGCTGTCTCATCAATATGAGGAGTCTCATTCTAGTTTTTCTTTTGAGATGCTGCTCTAGTATCCTCGAAGAGTCTTAGATTCAATTAAGGTATCATTCCCTTATTCGGAATATCTTAATTCTATCATATAAGATGCTGCTTCGACTCGATACAGAGAATCTCATCTTTTGCTGTTTGAGATGCTGTCTCATCAATATGAGGAGTCTCATTCCAGTTTTTCTTTTGAGATACTGCTCTAGTATCCTCGAAGAGTCTTAGATTCAATTAAGGTATCATTCCCTTGTTCGGAATATCTTAATTCTATCATATAAGATTTTGTTTCAACTCGATATAGAGAATCTCATCTTTTGCTGTTTGAGATGCTGTCTCATCAATATGAGGAGTCTCATTCCAGTTTTTCTTATGAGATACTGCTCTAGTATCCTCGAAGAGTCTTAGATTCAATTAAGGTATCATTCCCTTGTTCGGAATATCTTAATTCTATCATATAAGATGCTGCTTCGACTCGATACAGAGAATCTCATCTTTTGCTGTTTGAGATGCTGTCTCATCAATATGAGGAGTCTCATTCCAGTTTTTCTTTTGAGATACTGCTCTAGTATCCTCGAAGAGTCTTAGATTCAATTAAGGTATCATTCCCTTGTTCGGAATATCTTAATTCTATCATATAAGATGCTGCTTCGACTCGATACAGAGAATCTCATCTTTTGCTGTTTGAGATGCTGTCTCATAAATATGAGGAGTCTCATTCGAGTTTTTCTTTTGAGATGCTGCTCTAGTATCCTCGAAGAGTCTTAGATTCAATTAAGGTATCATTCCCTTATTCGGAATATCTTAATTCTATCATATAAGATGCTGCTTCGACTCGATACAGAGAATCGCATCTTTTGCTGTTTGAGATGCTGTCTCATCAATATGAGGAGTCTCATTCCAGTTTTTCTTTTGAGATACTGCTCTAGTATCCTCGAAGAGTCTTAGATTCAATTAAGGTATCATTCCCTTGTTCGGAATATCTTAATTCTATCATATAAGATGCTGTTTCGACTCGATACAGAGAATCTCATCTTTTGCTGTTTGAGATGCTGTCTCATCAATATGAGGAGTCTCATTCCAGTTTTTATTTTGAGATACTGCTCTAGTATCCTCAAAGAGTCTTAGATTCAATTAAGGTATCATTCCCTTGTTCGGAATATCTTAATTCTATCATATAAGACTGCTTCGACTCGATACAGAGAATCTCATCTTTTGCTGTTTGAGATGCTGTCTCATCAATATGAGGAGTCTCATTCCAGTTTTTCTTTTGAGATACCGCTCTAGTATCCTCGAAGAGTCTTAGATTCAATTAAGGTATCATTCCCTTGTTCGGAATATCTTAATTCTATCATATAAGATGCTGCTTCGACTCGATACAGAGAATCTCATCTTTTGCTGTTTGAGATGCTGTCTCATAAATATGAGGAGTCTCATTCCAGTTTTTCTTTTGAGATACTGCTCTAGTATCCTCGAAGAGTCTTAGATTCAATTAAGGTATCATTCCCTTGTTCGGAATATCTTAATTCTATCATATAAGATGCTGCTTCGACTCGATACAGAGAATCTCATCTTTTGCTGTTTGAGATGCTGTCTCATCAATATGAGGAGTCTCATTCCAGTTTTTCTTTTGAGATACTGCTCTAGTATCCTAGAAGAGTCTTAGATTCAATTAAGGTATCATTCCCTTGTTCGGAATATCTTAATTCTATCATATAAGATGCTGCTTCGACTCGATACACAGAATCTCATCTTTTGCTGTTTGAGATGCTGTCTCATAAATATGAGGAGTCTCATTCCAGTTTTTCTTTTGAGATGCTGCTCTAGTATCCTCGAAGAGTCTTAGATTCAATTAAGGTATCATTCCCTTATTCGGAATATCTTAATTCTATCATATAAGATGCTGCTTCGACTCGATACAGAGAATCTCATCTTTTGCTGTTTGAGATGCTGTCGCATCAATATGAGGAGTCTCATTCCAGTTTTTCTTTTGAGATACTGCTCTAGTATCCTCGAAGAGTCTTAGATTCAATTAAGGTATCATTCCCTTGTTCGGAATATCTTAATTCTATCATATAAGATGCTATTTCGACTCGATACAGAGAATCTCATCTTTTGCTGTTTGAGATGCTGTCTCATCAATATGAGGAGTCTCATTCCAGTTTTTATTTTGAGATACTGCTCTAGTATCCTCGAAGAGTCTTAGATTCAATTAAGGTATCATTCCCTTGTTCGGAATATCTTAATTCTATCATATAAGACTGCTTCGACTCGATACAGAGAATCTCATCTTTTGCTGTTTGAGATGCTGTCTCATCAATATGAGGAGTCTCATTCCAGTTTTTCTTTTGAGATACCGCTCTAGTATCCTCGAAGAGTCTTAGATTCAATTAAGGTATCATTCCCTTGTTCGGAATATCTTAATTCTATCATATAAGATGCTGCTTCGACTCGATACAGAGAATCTCATCTTTTGCTGTTTGAGATGCTGTCTCATCAATATGAGGAGTCTCATTCCAGTTTTTCTTTTGAGATACTGCTCTAGTATCCTCGAAGAGTCTTAGATTCAATTAAGGTATCATTCCCTTGTTCGGAATATCTTAATTCTATCATATAAGATGCTGCTTCGACTCGATACAGAGAATCTCATCTTTTGCTGTTTGAGATGCTGTCTCATCAATATGAGGAGTCTCATTCCAGTTTTTCTTTTGAGATACTGCTCTAGTATCCTCGAAGAGTCTTAGATTCAATTAAGGTATCATTCCCTTGTTCGGAATATCTTAATTCTATCATATAAGATGCTGCTTCGACTCGATACAGAGAATCTCATCTTTTGCTGTTTGAGATGCTGTCTCATAAATATGAGGAGTCTCATTCTAGTTTTTATTTTGAGATGCTGCTCTAGTATCCTCGAAGAGTCTTAGATTCAATTAAGGTATCATTCCCTTATTCGGAATATCTTAATTCTATCATATAAGATGCTGCTTCGACTCGATACAGAGAATCGCATCTTTTGCTGTTTGAGATGCTGTCTCATCAATATGAGGAGTCTCATTCCAGTTTTTCTTTTGAGATACTGCTCTAGTATCCTCGAAGAGTCTTAGATTCAATTAAGGTATCATTCCCTTGTTCGGAATATCTTAATTCTATCATATAAGATGCTGTTTCGACTCGATACAGAGAATCTCATCTTTTGCTGTTTGAGATGCTGTCTCATCAATATGAGGAGTCTCATTCCAGTTTTTATTTTGAGATACTGCTCTAGTATCCTCAAAGAGTCTTAGATTCAATTAAGGTATCATTCCCTTGTTCGGAATATCTTAATTCTATCATATAAGACTGCTTCGACTCGATACAGAGAATCTCATCTTTTGCTGTTTGAGATGCTGTCTCATCAATATGAGGAGTCTCATTCCAGTTTTTCTTTTGAGATACCGCTCTAGTATCCTCGAAGAGTCTTAGATTCAATTAAGGTATCATTCCCTTGTTCGGAATATCTTAATTCTATCATATAAGATGCTGCTTCGACTCGATACAGAGAATCTCATCTTTTGCTGTTTGAGATGCTGTCTCATCAATATGAGGAGTCTCATTCCAGTTTTTCTTTTGAGATACTGCTCTAGTATCCTCGAAGAGTCTTAGATTCAATTAAGGTATCATTCCCTTGTTCGGAATATCTTAATTCTATCATATAAGATGCTGCTTCGACTCGATACAGAGAATCTCATCTTTTGCTGTTTGAGATGCTGTCTCATAAATATGAGGAGTCTCATTCTAGTTTTTATTTTGAGATGCTGCTCTAGTATCCTCGAAGAGTCTTAGATTCAATTAAGGTATCATTCCCTTATTCGGAATATCTTAATTCTATCATATAAGATGCTGCTTCGACTCGATACAGAGAATCGCATCTTTTGCTGTTTGAGATGCTGTCTCATCAATATGAGGAGTCTCATTCCAGTTTTTCTTTTGAGATACTGCTCTAGTATCCTCGAAGAGTCTTAGATTCAATTAAGGTATCATTCCCTTGTTCGGAATATCTTAATTCTATCATATAAGATGCTGTTTCGACTCGATACAGAGAATCTCATCTTTTGCTGTTTGAGATGCTGTCTCATCAATATGAGGAGTCTCATTCCAGTTTTTATTTTGAGATACTGCTCTAGTATCCTCAAAGAGTCTTAGATTCAATTAAGGTATCATTCCCTTGTTCGGAATATCTTAATTCTATCATATAAGACTGCTTCGACTCGATACAGAGAATCTCATCTTTTGCTGTTTGAGATGCTGTCTCATCAATATGAGGAGTCTCATTCCAGTTTTTCTTTTGAGATACCGCTCTAGTATCCTCGAAGAGTCTTAGATTCAATTAAGGTATCATTCCCTTGTTCGGAATATCTTAATTCTATCATATAAGATGCTGCTTCGACTCGATACAGAGAATCTCATCTTTTGCTGTTTGAGATGCTGTCTCATAAATATGAGGAGTCTCATTCCAGTTTTTCTTTTGAGATACTGCTCTAGTATCCTCGAAGAGTCTTAGATTCAATTAAGGTATCATTCCCTTGTTCGGAATATCTTAATTCTATCATATAAGATGCTGCTTCGACTCGATACAGAGAATCTCATCTTTTGCTGTTTGAGATGCTGTCTCATCAATATGAGGAGTCTCATTCCAGTTTTTCTTTTGAGATACTGCTCTAGTATCCTAGAAGAGTCTTAGATTCAATTAAGGTATCATTCCCTTGTTCGGAATATCTTAATTCTATCATATAAGATGCTGCTTCGACTCGATACACAGAATCTCATCTTTTGCTGTTTGAGATGCTGTCTCATAAATATGAGGAGTCTCATTCCAGTTTTTCTTTTGAGATGCTGCTCTAGTATCCTCGAAGAGTCTTAGATTCAATTAAGGTATCATTCCCTTATTCGGAATATCTTAATTCTATCATATAAGATGCTGCTTCGACTCGATACAGAGAATCTCATCTTTTGCTGTTTGAGATGCTGTCGCATCAATATGAGGAGTCTCATTCCAGTTTTTCTTTTGAGATACTGCTCTAGTATCCTCGAAGAGTCTTAGATTCAATTAAGGTATCATTCCCTTGTTCGGAATATCTTAATTCTATCATATAAGATGCTGTTTCGACTCGATACAGAGAATCTCATCTTTTGCTGTTTGAGATGCTGTCTCATCAATATGAGGAGTCTCATTCCAGTTTTTATTTTGAGATACTGCTCTAGTATCCTCGAAGAGTCTTAGATTCAATTAAGGTATCATTCCCTTGTTCGGAATATCTTAATTCTATCATATAAGACTGCTTCGACTCGATACAGAGAATCTCATCTTTTGCTGTTTGAGATGCTGTCTCATCAATATGAGGAGTCTCATTCCAGTTTTTCTTTTGAGATACCGCTCTAGTATCCTCGAAGAGTCTTAGATTCAATTAAGGTATCATTCCCTTGTTCGGAATATCTTAATTCTATCATATAAGATGCTGCTTCGACTCGATACAGAGAATCTCATCTTTTGCTGTTTGAGATGCTGTCTCATCAATATGAGGAGTCTCATTCCAGTTTTTCTTTTGAGATACTGCTCTAGTATCCTCGAAGAGTCTTAGATTCAATTAAGGTATCATTCCCTTGTTCGGAATATCTTAATTCTATCATATGAGATGCTGCTTCGACTCGATACAAAGAATCTCATTTTCTTTACTGGTTGAGATGCTGTCTCATCAATATGAGGAGTCTCATTCAAGTTTTTCTTATGAGATACTGCTCTAGTATCCTCGAAGAGTCTTAGATTCAATTAAGGTATCATTCCCTTGTTCGGAATATCTTAATTCTATCATATAAGATTTTGTTTCAACTCGATATAGAGAATCTCATCTTTTGCTGTTTGAGATGCTGTCTCATCAATATGAGGAGTCTCATTCCAGTTTTTCTTATGAGATACTGCTCTAGTATCCTCGAAGAGTCTTAGATTCAATTAAGGTATCATTCCCTTGTTCGGAATATCTTAATTCTATCATATAAGATGCTGCTTCGACTCGATACAGAGAATCTCATCTTTTGCTGTTTGAGATGCTGTCTCATCAATATGAGGAGTCTCATTCCAGTTTTTCTTTTGAGATACTGCTCTAGTATCCTCGAAGAGTCTTAGATTCAATTAAGGTATCATTCCCTTGTTCGGAATATCTTAATTCTATCATATAAGATGCTGCTTCGACTCGATACAGAGAATCTCATCTTTTGCTGTTTGAGATGCTGTCTCATAAATATGAGGAGTCTCATTCCAGTTTTTCTTTTGAGATGCTGCTCTAGTATCCTCGAAGAGTCTTAGATTCAATTAAGGTATCATTCCCTTATTCGGAATATCTTAATTCTATCATATAAGATGCTGCTTCGACTCGATACAGAGAATCTCATCTTTTGCTGTTTGAGATGCTGTCTCATCAATATGAGGAGTCTCATTCCAGTTTTTCTTTTGAGATACTGCTCTAGTATCCTCGAAGAGTCTTAGATTCAATTAAGGTATCATTCCCTTGTTCGGAATATCTTAATTCTATCATATAAGATGCTGTTTCGACTCGATACAGAGAATCTCATCTTTTGCTGTTTGAGATGCTGTCTCATCAATATGAGGAGTCTCATTCCAGTTTTTCTTTTGAGATACTGCTCTAGTATCCTCGAAGAGTCTTAGATTCAATTAAGGTATCATTCCCTTGTTCGGAATATCTTAATTCTATCATATAAGACTGCTTCGACTCGATACAGAGAATCTCATCTTTTGCTGTTTGAGATGCTGTCTCATCAATATGAGGAGTCTCATTCCAGTTTTTCTTTTGAGATACTGCTCTAGTATCCTCGAAGAGTCTTAGATTCAATTAAGGTATCATTCCCTTGTTCGGAATATCTTAATTCTATCATATAAGATGCTGCTTCGACTCGATACAGAGAATCTCATCTTTTGCTGTTTGAGATGCTGTCTCATCAATATGAGGAGTCTCATTCCAGTTTTTCTTTTGAGATACTGCTCTAGTATCCTCGAAGAGTCTTAGATTCAATTAAGGTATCATTCCCTTGTTCGGAATATCTTAATTCTATCATATGAGATGCTGCTTCGACTCGATACAAAGAATCTCATTTTCTTTACTGTTTGAGATGCTGTCTCATCAATATGAGGAGTCTCATTCCAGTTTTTCTTATGAGATACTGCTCTAGTATCCTCGAAGAGTCTTAGATTCAATTAAGGTATCATTCCCTTGTTCGGAATATCTTAATTCTATCATATAAGATGCTGCTTCGACTCGATACAGAGAATCTCATCTTTTGCTGTTTGAGATGCTGTCTCATCAATATGAGGAGTCTCATTCCAGTTTTTCTTTTGAGATACTGCTCTAGTATCCTCGAAGAGTCTTAGATTCAATTAAGGTATCATTCCCTTGTTCGGAATATCTTAATTCTATCATATAAGATGCTGCTTCGACTCGATACAGAGAATCTCATCTTTTGCTGTTTGAGATGCTGTCTCATAAATATGAGGAGTCTCATTCCAGTTTTTCTTTTGAGATGCTGCTCTAGTATCCTCGAAGAGTCTTAGATTCAATTAAGGTATCATTCCCTTATTCGGAATATCTTAATTCTATCATATAAGATGCTGCTTCGACTCGATACAGAGAATCTCATCTTTTGCTGTTTGAGATGCTGTCTCATCAATATGAGGAGTCTCATTCCAGTTTTTCTTTTGAGATACTGCTCTAGTATCCTCGAAGAGTCTTAGATTCAATTAAGGTATCATTCCCTTGTTCGGAATATCTTAATTCTATCATATAAGATGCTGTTTCGACTCGATACAGAGAATCTCATCTTTTGCTGTTTGAGATGCTGTCTCATCAATATGAGGAGTCTCATTCCAGTTTTTATTTTGAGATACTGCTCTAGTATCCTCGAAGAGTCTTAGATTCAATTAAGGTATCATTCCCTTGTTCGGAATATCTTAATTCTATCATATAAGACTGCTTCGACTCGATACAGAGAATCTCATCTTTTGCTGTTTGAGATGCTGTCTCATCAATATGAGGAGTCTCATTCCAGTTTTTCTTTTGAGATACTGCTCTAGTATCCTCGAAGAGTCTTAGATTCAATTAAGGTATCATTCCCTTGTTCGGAATATCTTAATTCTATCATATAAGATGCTGCTTCGACTCGATACAGAGAATCTCATCTTTTGCTGTTTGAGATGCTGTCTCATCAATATGAGGAGTCTCATTCCAGTTTTTCTTTTGAGATACTGCTCTAGTATCCTCGAAGAGTCTTAGATTCAATTAAGGTATCATTCCCTTGTTCGGAATATCTTAATTCTATCATATGAGATGCTGCTTCGACTCGATACAAAGAATCTCATTTTCTTTACTGTTTGAGATGCTGTCTCATCAATATGAGGAGTCTCATTCCAGTTTTTCTTTTGAGATACTGCTCTAGTATCCTCGAAGAGTCTTAGATTCAATTAAGGTATCATTCCCTTGTTCGGAATATCTTAATTCTATCATATAAGATGCTGCTTCGACTCGATACAGAGAATCTCATCTTTTGCTGTTTGAGATGCTGTCTCATCAATATGAGGAGTCTCATTCCAGTTTTTCTTTTGAGATACTGCTCTAGTATCCTCGAAGAGTCTTAGATTCAATTAAGGTATCATTCCCTTGTTCGGAATATCTTAATTCTATCATATAAGATGCTGTTTCGACTCGATACAGAGAATCTCATTTTCTTTACTGGTTGAGATGCTGTCTCATCAATATGAGGAGTCTCATTCCAGTTTTTCTTATGAGATACTGCTCTAGTATCCTCGAAGAGTCTTAGATTCAATTAAGGTATCATTCCCTTGTTCGGAATATCTTAATTCTATCATATAAGATGCTGCTTCGACTCGATACAGAAAATCTCATCTTTTGCTGTTTGAGATGCTGTCTCATAAATATGAGGAGTCTCATTCCAGTTTTTCTTTTGAGATGCTGCTCTAGTATCCTCGAAGAGTCTTAGATTCAATTAAGGTATCATTCCCTTATTCGGAATATCTTAATTCTATCATATAAGATGCTGCTTCGACTCGATACAGAGAATCTCATCTTTTGCTGTTTGAGATGCTGTCTCATCAATATGAGGAGTCTCATTCCAGTTTTTCTTTTGAGATACTGCTCTAGTATCCTCGAAGAGTCTTAGATTCAATTAAGGTATCATTCCCTTGTTCGGAATATCTTAATTCTATCATATAAGATGCTGTTTCGACTCGATACAGAGAATCTCATCTTTTGCTGTTTGAGATGCTGTCTCATCAATATGAGGAGTCTCATTCCAGTTTTTATTTTGAGATACTGCTCTAGTATCCTCGAAGAGTCTTAGATTCAATTAAGGTATCATTCCCTTGTTCGGAATATCTTAATTCTATCATATAAGACTGCTTCGACTCGATACAGAGAATCTCATCTTTTGCTGTTTGAGATGCTGTCTCATCAATATGAGGAGTCTCATTCCAGTTTTTCTTTTGAGATACCGCTCTAGTATCCTCGAAGAGTCTTAGATTCAATTAAGGTATCATTCCCTTGTTCGGAATATCTTAATTCTATCATATAAGATGCTGCTTCGACTCGATACAGAGAATCTCATCTTTTGCTGTTTGAGATGCTGTCTCATCAATATGAGGAGTCTCATTCCAGTTTTTCTTTTGAGATACTGCTCTAGTATCCTCGAAGAGTCTTAGATTCAATTAAGGTATCATTCCCTTGTTCGGAATATCTTAATTCTATCATATAAGATGCTGCTTCGACTCGATACAGAGAATCTCATCTTTTGCTGTTTGAGATGCTGTCTCATCAATATGAGGAGTCTCATTCCAGTTTTTCTTTTGAGATACTGCTCTAGTATCCTCGAAGAGTCTTAGATTCAATTAAGGTATCATTCCCTTGTTCGGAATATCTTAATTCTATCATATAAGATGCTGCTTCGACTCGATACAGAGAATCTCATCTTTTGCTGTTTGAGATGCTGTCTCATAAATATGAGGAGTCTCATTCCAGTTTTTTATTTGAGATGCTGCTCTAGTATCCTCGAAGAGTCTTAGATTCAATTAAGGTATCATTCCCTTGTTCGGAATATCTTAATTCTATCATATAAGATGCTGCTTCGACTCGATACAGAGAATCTCATCTTTTGCTGTTTGAGATGCTGTCGCATCAATATGAGGAGTCTCATTCCAGTTTTTCTTTTGAGATACTGCTCTAGTATCCTCGAAGAGTCTTAGATTCAATTAAGGTATCATTCCCTTGTTCGGAATATCTTAATTCTATCATATAAGATGCTGTTTCGACTCGATACAGAGAATCTCATCTTTTGCTGTTTGAGATGCTGTCTCATCAATATGAGGAGTCTCATTCCAGTTTTTATTTTGAGATACTGCTCTAGTATCCTCGAAGAGTCTTAGATTCAATTAAGGTATCATTCCCTTGTTCGGAATATCTTAATTCTATCATATAAGACTGCTTCGACTCGATACAGAGAATCTCATCTTTTGCTGTTTGAGATGCTGTCTCATCAATATGAGGAGTCTCATTCCAGTTTTTCTTTTGAGATACCGCTCTAGTATCCTCGAAGAGTCTTAGATTCAATTAAGGTATCATTCCCTTGTTCGGAATATCTTAATTCTATCATATAAGATGCTGCTTCGACTCGATACAGAGAATCTCATCTTTTGCTGTTTGAGATGCTGTCTCATCAATATGAGGAGTCTCATTCCAGTTTTTCTTTTGAGATACTGCTCTAGTATCCTCGAAGAGTCTTAGATTCAATTAAGGTATCATTCCCTTGTTCGGAATATCTTAATTCTATCATATGAGATGCTGCTTCGACTCGATACAAAGAATCTCATTTTCTTTACTGGTTGAGATGCTGTCTCATCAATATGAGGAGTCTCATTCCAGTTTTTCTTATGAGATACTGCTCTAGTATCCTCGAAGAGTCTTAGATTCAATTAAGGTATCATTCCCTTGTTCGGAATATCTTAATTCTATCATATAAGATTTGTTTCGACTCGATACAGAGAATCTCATCTTTTGCTGTTTGAGATGCTGTCTCATCAATATGAGGAGTCTCATTCCAGTTTTTCTTTTGAGATACTGCTCTAGTATCCTCGAAGAGTCTTAGATTCAATTAAGGTATCATTCCCTTGTTCGGAATATCTTAATTCTATCATATAAGATGCTGCTTCGACTCGATACAGAGAATCTCATCTTTTGCTGTTTGAGATGCTGTCTCATCAATATGAGGAGTCTCATTCCAGTTTTTCTTTTGAGATACTGCTCTAGTATCCTCGAAGAGTCTTAGATTCAATTAAGGTATCATTCCCTTGTTCGGAATATCTTAATTCTATCATATAAGATGCTGCTTCGACTCGATACAGAGAATCTCATCTTTTGCTGTTTGAGATGCTGTCTCATAAATATGAGGAGTCTCATTCCAGTTTTTCTTTTGAGATGCTGCTCTAGTATCCTCGAAGAGTCTTAGATTCAATTAAGGTATCATTCCCTTGTTCGGAATATCTTAATTCTATCATATAAGATGCTGCTTCGACTCGATACAGAGAATCTCATCTTTTGCTGTTTGAGATGCTGTCTCATCAATATGAGGAGTCTCATTCCAGTTTTTCTTTTGAGATACTGCTCTAGTATCCTCGAAGAGTCTTAGATTCAATTAAGGTATCATTCCCTTGTTCGGAATATCTTAATTCTATCATATAAGATGCTGTTTCGACTCGATACAGAGAATCTCATCTTTTGCTGTTTGAGATGCTGTCTCATCAATATGAGGAGTCTCATTCCAGTTTTTATTTTGAGATACTGCTCTAGTATCCTCGAAGAGTCTTAGATTCAATTAAGGTATCATTCCCTTGTTCGGAATATCTTAATTCTATCATATAAGACTGCTTCGACTCGATACAGAGAATCTCATCTTTTGCTGTTTGAGATGCTGTCTCATCAATATGAGGAGTCTCATTCCAGTTTTTCTTTTGAGATACCGCTCTAGTATCCTCGAAGAGTCTTAGATTCAATTAAGGTATCATTCCCTTGTTCGGAATATCTTAATTCTATCATATAAGATGCTGCTTCGACTCGATACAGAGAATCTCATCTTTTGCTGTTTGAGATGCTGTCTCATCAATATGAGGAGTCTCATTCCAGTTTTTCTTTTGAGATACTGCTCTAGTATCCTCGAAGAGTCTTAGATTCAATTAAGGTATCATTCCCTTGTTCGGAATATCTTAATTCTATCATATAAGATGCTGCTTCGACTCGATACAAAGAATCTCATTTTCTTTACTGTTTGAGATGCTGTCTCATCAATATGAGGAGTCTCATTCCAGTTTTTCTTATGAGATACTGCTCTAGTATCCTCGAAGAGTCTTAGATTCAATTAAGGTATCATTCCCTTGTTCGGAATATCTTAATTCTATCATATAAGATGCTGCTTCGACTCGATACAGAAAATCTCATCTTTTGCTGTTTGAGATGCTGTCTCATAAATATGAGGAGTCTCATTCCAGTTTTTCTTTTGAGATGCTGCTCTAGTATCCTCGAAGAGTCTTAGATTCAATTAAGGTATCATTCCCTTGTTCGGAATATCTTAATTCTATCATATAAGATGCTGTTTCGACTCGATACAGAGAATCTCATCTTTTGCTGTTTGAGATGCTGTCTCATCAATATGAGGAGTCTCATTCCAGTTTTTCTTTTGAGATACTGCTCTAGTATCCTCGAAGAGTCTTAGATTCAATTAAGGTATCATTCCCTTGTTCGGAATATCTTAATTCTATCATATAAGATGCTGTTTCGACTCGATACAGAGAATCTCATTTTCTTTACTGGTTGAGATGCTGTCTCATCAATATGAGGAGTCTCATTCCAGTTTTTCTTATGAGATACTGCTCTAGTATCCTCGAAGAGTCTTAGATTCAATTAAGGTATCATTCCCTTGTTCGGAATATCTTAATTCTATCATATAAGATGCTGCTTCGACTCGATACAGAAAATCTCATCTTTTGCTGTTTGAGATGCTGTCTCATAAATATGAGGAGTCTCATTCCAGTTTTTCTTTTGAGATGCTGCTCTAGTATCCTCGAAGAGTCTTAGATTCAATTAAGGTATCATTCCCTTGTTCGGAATATCTTAATTCTATTATATAAGATGTTGTTTCGACTCGATACAGAGAATCTCATCTTTTGCTGTTTGAGATTGTGTCTCATCAATATGAGGAGTCTCATTCCAGTTTTTCTTTTGAGATACTGCTCTAGTATCCTCGAAGAGTCTTAGATTCAATTAAGGTATCATTCCCTTGTTCGGAATATCTTAATTCTATCATATAAGATGCTGTTTCGACTCGATACAGAGAATCTCATTTTCTTTACTGGTTGAGATGCTGTCTCATCAATATGAGGAGTCTCATTCCAGTTTTTCTTTGAGATACTGCTCTAGTATCCTCGAAGAGTCTTAGATTCAATTAAGGTATCATTCCCTTGTTCGGAATATCTTAATTCTATCATATAAGATGCTGCTTCGACTCGATACAGAAAATCTCATCTTTTGCTGTTTGAGATGCTGTCTCATAAATATGAGGAGTCTCATTCCAGTTTTTCTTTTGAGATGCTGCTCTAGTATCCTCGAAGAGTCTTAGATTCAATTAAGGTATCATTCCCTTGTTCGGAATATCTTAATTCTATCATATAAGATGCTGCTTCGACTCGATACAGAGAATCTCATCTTTTGCTGTTTGAGATGCTGTCTCATCAATATGAGGAGTCTCATTCCAGTTTTTCTTTTGAGATACTGCTCTAGTATCCTCGAAGAGTCTTAGATTCAATTAAGGTATCATTCCCTTGTTCGGAATATCTTAATTCTATCATATAAGATGCTGTTTCGACTCGATACAGAGAATCTCATCTTTTGCTGTTTGAGATGCTGTCTCATCAATATGAGGAGTCTCATTCCAGTTTTTTTTGAGATACTGCTCTAGTATCCTCGAAGAGTCTTAGATTCAATTAAGGTATCATTCCCTTGTTCGGAATATCTTAATTCTATCATATAAGACTGCTTCGACTCGATACAGAGAATCTCATCTTTTGCTGTTTGAGATGCTGTCTCATCAATATGAGGAGTCTCATTCCAGTTTTTCTTTTGAGATACTGCTCTAGTATCCTCGAAGAGTCTTAGATTCAATTAAGGTATCATTCCCTTGTTCGGAATATCTTAATTCTATCATATAAGATGCTGCTTCGACTCGATACAGAGAATCTCATCTTTTGCTGTTTGAGATGCTGTCTCATCAATATGAGGAGTCTCATTCCAGTTTTTCTTTTGAGATACTGCTCTAGTATCCTCGAAGAGTCTTAGATTCAATTAAGGTATCATTCCCTTGTTCGGAATATCTTAATTCTATCATATAAGATGCTGCTTCGACTCGATACAGAGAATCTCATCTTTTGCTGTTTGAGATGCTGTCTCATCAATATGAGGAGTCTCATTCCAGTTTTTCTTTTGAGATACTGCTCTAGTATCCTCGAAGAGTCTTAGATTCAATTAAGGTATCATTCCCTTGTTCGGAATATCTTAATTCTATCATATAAGATGCTGCTTCGACTCGATACAGAGAATCTCATCTTTTGCTGTTTGAGATGCTGTCTCATCAATATGAGGAGTCTCATTCCAGTTTTTTTTTGAGATACTGCTCTAGTATCCTCGAAGAGTCTTAGATTCAATTAAGGTATCATTCCCTTGTTCGGAATATCTTAATTCTATCATATAAGATGCTGCTTCGACTCGATACAGAGAATCTCATCTTTTGCTGTTTGAGATGCTGTCTCATCAATATGAGGAGTCTCATTCCAGTTTTTCTTTTGAGATACTGCTCTAGTATCCTCGAAGAGTCTTAGATTCAATTAAGGTATCATTCCCTTGTTCGGAATATCTTAATTCTATCATATAAGATGCTGTTTCGACTCGATACAGAGAATCTCATCTTTTGCTGTTTGAGATGCTGTCTCATCAATATGAGGAGTCTCATTCCAGTTTTTATTTTGAGATACTGCTCTAGTATCCTCGAAGAGTCTTAGATTCAATTAAGGTATCATTCCCTTGTTCGGAATATCTTAATTCTATCATATAAGACTGCTTCGACTCGATACAGAGAATCTCATCTTTTGCTGTTTGAGATGCTGTCTCATCAATATGAGGAGTCTCATTCCAGTTTTTCTTTTGAGATACCGCTCTAGTATCCTCGAAGAGTCTTAGATTCAATTAAGGTATCATTCCCTTGTTCGGAATATCTTAATTCTATCATATAAGATGCTGCTTCGACTCGATACAGAGAATCTCATCTTTTGCTGTTTGAGATGCTGTCTCATCAATATGAGGAGTCTCATTCCAGTTTTTCTTTTGAGATACTGCTCTAGTATCCTCGAAGAGTCTTAGATTCAATTAAGGTATCATTCCCTTGTTCGGAATATCTTAATTCTATCATATAAGATGCTGCTTCGACTCGATACAGAGAATCTCATTTTTTGCTGTTTGAGATGCTGTCTCATCAATATGAGGAGTCTCATTCCAGTTTTTCTTATGAGATACTGCTCTAGTATCCTCGAAGAGTCTTAGATTCAATTAAGGTATCATTCCCTTGTTCGGAATATCTTAATTCTATCATATAAGATTGCTTCGACTCGATACAGAGAATCTCATCTTTTGCTGTTTGAGATGCTGTCTCATCAATATGAGGAGTCTCATTCCAGTTTTTCTTTTGAGATACTGCTCTAGTATCCTCGAAGAGTCTTAGATTCAATTAAGGTATCATTCCCTTGTTCGGAATATCTTAATTCTATCATATAAGATGCTGCTTCGACTCGATACAGAGAATCTCATCTTTTGCTGTTTGAGATGCTGTCTCATCAATATGAGGAGTCTCATTCCAGTTTTTCTTTTGAGATACTGCTCTAGTATCCTCGAAGAGTCTTAGATTCAATTAAGGTATCATTCCCTTGTTCGGAATATCTTAATTCTATCATATAAGATGCTGCTTCGACTCGATACAGAGAATCTCATCTTTTGCTGTTTGAGATGCTGTCTCATCAATATGAGGAGTCTCATTCCAGTTTTTCTTTTGAGATACTGCTCTAGTATCCTCGAAGAGTCTTAGATTCAATTAAGGTATCATTCCCTTGTTCGGAATATCTTAATTCTATCATATAAGATGCTGCTTCGACTCGATACAGAGAATCTCATCTTTTGCTGTTTGAGATGCTGTCTCATCAATATGAGGAGTCTCATTCCAGTTTTTCTTTTGAGATACTGCTCTAGTATCCTCGAAGAGTCTTAGATTCAATTAAGGTATCATTCCCTTGTTCGGAATATCTTAATTCTATCATATAAGATGCTGTTTCGACTCGATACAGAGAATCTCATCTTTTGCTGTTTGAGATGCTGTCTCATCAATATGAGGAGTCTCATTCCAGTTTTTATTTTGAGATACTGCTCTAGTATCCTCGAAGAGTCTTAGATTCAATTAAGGTATCATTCCCTTGTTCGGAATATCTTAATTCTATCATATAAGACTGCTTCGACTCGATACAGAGAATCTCATCTTTTGCTGTTTGAGATGCTGTCTCATCAATATGAGGAGTCTCATTCCAGTTTTTCTTTTGAGATACTGCTCTAGTATCCTCGAAGAGTCTTAGATTCAATTAAGGTATCATTCCCTTGTTCGGAATATCTTAATTCTATCATATAAGATGCTGCTTCGACTCGATACAGAGAATCTCATCTTTTGCTGTTTGAGATGCTGTCTCATCAATATGAGGAGTCTCATTCCAGTTTTTCTTTTGAGATACTGCTCTAGTATCCTCGAAGAGTCTTAGATTCAATTAAGGTATCATTCCCTTGTTCGGAATATCTTAATTCTATCATATAAGATGCTGCTTCGACTCGATACAAAGAATCTCATTTTCTTTACTGTTTGAGATGCTGTCTCATCAATATGAGGAGTCTCATTCCAGTTTTTCTTATGAGATACTGCTCTAGTATCCTCGAAGAGTCTTAGATTCAATTAAGGTATCATTCCCTTGTTCGGAATATCTTAATTCTATCATATAAGATGCTGCTTCGACTCGATACAGAGAATCTCATCTTTTGCTGTTTGAGATGCTGTCTCATAAATATGAGGAGTCTCATTCCAGTTTTTCTTTTGAGATACTGCTCTAGTATCCTCGAAGAGTCTTAGATTCAATTAAGGTATCATTCCCTTGTTCGGAATATCTTAATTCTATCATATAAGATGCTGCTTCGACTCGATACAGAGAATCTCATCTTTTGCTGTTTGAGATGCTGTCTCATCAATATGAGGAGTCTCATTCCAGTTTTTCTTTTGAGATACTGCTCTAGTATCCTCGAAGAGTCTTAGATTCAATTAAGGTATCATTCCCTTGTTCGGAATATCTTAATTCTATCATATAAGATGCTGTTTCGACTCGATACAGAGAATCTCATTTTTTGCTGTTTGAGATGCTGTCTCATCAATATGAGGAGTCTCATTCCAGTTTTTCTTTTGAGATACTGCTCTAGTATCCTCGAAGAGTCTTAGATTCAATTAAGGTATCATTCCCTTGTTCGGAATATCTTAATTCTATCATATAAGATGCTGCTTCGACTCGATACAGAGAATCTCATCTTTTGCTGTTTGAGATGCTGTCTCATCAATATGAGGAGTCTCATTCCAGTTTTTCTTTTGAGATACTGCTCTAGTATCCTCGAAGAGTCTTAGATTCAATTAAGGTATCATTCCCTTGTTCGGAATATCTTAATTCTATCATATAAGATGCTGTTTCGACTCGATACAGAGAATCTCATCTTTTGCTGTTTGAGATGCTGTCTCATCAATATGAGGAGTCTCATTCCAGTTTTTCTTTTGAGATACTGCTCTAGTATCCTCGAAGAGTCTTAGATTCAATTAAGGTATCATTCCCTTGTTCGGAATATCTTAATTCTATCATATAAGATGCTGTTTCGACTCGATACAGAGAATCTCATTTTTTGCTGTTTGAGATGCTGTCTCATCAATATGAGGAGTCTCATTCCAGTTTTTCTTATGAGATACTGCTCTAGTATCCTCGAAGAGTCTTAGATTCAATTAAGGTATCATTCCCTTGTTCGGAATATCTTAATTCTATCATATAAGATGCTGCTTCGACTCGATACAGAAAATCTCATCTTTTTCTGTTTGAGATGCTGTCTCATCAATATGAGGAGTCTCATTCCAGTTTTTCTTTTGAGATACTGCTCTAGTATCCTCGAAGAGTCTTAGATTCAATTAAGGTATCATTCCCTTGTTCGGAATATCTTAATTCTATCATATAAGATGCTGCTTCGACTCGATACAGAGAATCTCATCTTTTGCTGTTTGAGATGCTGTCTCATCAATATGAGGAGTCTCATTCCAGTTTTTCTTTTGAGATACTGCTCTAGTATCCTCGAAGAGTCTTAGATTCAATTAAGGTATCATTCCCTTGTTCGGAATATCTTAATTCTATCATATAAGATGCTGTTTCGACTCGATACAGAGAATCTCATTTTTTGCTGTTTGAGATGCTGTCTCATCAATATGAGGAGTCTCATTCCAGTTTTTCTTATGAGATACTGCTCTAGTATCCTCGAAGAGTCTTAGATTCAATTAAGGTATCATTCCCTTGTTCGGAATATCTTAATTCTATCATATAAGATGCTGCTTCGACTCGATACAGAGAATCTCATCTTTTGCTGTTTGAGATGCTGTCTCATCAATATGAGGAGTCTCATTCCAGTTTTTCTTTTGAGATACTGCTCTAGTATCCTCGAAGAGTCTTAGATTCAATTAAGGTATCATTCCCTTGTTCGGAATATCTTAATTCTATCATATAAGATGCTGCTTCGACTCGATACAGAGAATCTCATCTTTTGCTGTTTGAGATGCTGTCTCATCAATATGAGGAGTCTCATTCCAGTTTTTCTTTTGAGATACTGCTCTAGTATCCTCGAAGAGTCTTAGATTCAATTAAGGTATCATTCCCTTGTTCGGAATATCTTAATTCTATCATATAAGATGCTGCTTCGACTCGATACAGAGAATCTCATCTTTTGCTGTTTGAGATGCTGTCTCATCAATATGAGGAGTCTCATTCCAGTTTTTCTTTTGAGATACTGCTCTAGTATCCTCGAAGAGTCTTAGATTCAATTAAGGTATCATTCCCTTGTTCGGAATATCTTAATTCTATCATATAAGATGCTGCTTCGACTCGATACAGAGAATCTCATCTTTTGCTGTTTGAGATGCTGTCTCATCAATATGAGGAGTCTCATTCCAGTTTTTCTTTTGAGATACTGCTCTAGTATCCTCGAAGAGTCTTAGATTCAATTAAGGTATCATTCCCTTGTTCGGAATATCTTAATTCTATCATATAAGATGCTGCTTCGACTCGATACAGAGAATCTCATCTTTTGCTGTTTGAGATGCTGTCTCATCAATATGAGGAGTCTCATTCCAGTTTTTCTTTTGAGATACTGCTCTAGTATCCTCGAAGAGTCTTAGATTCAATTAAGGTATCATTCCCTTGTTCGGAATATCTTAATTCTATCATATAAGATGCTGTTTCGACTCGATACAGAGAATCTCATCTTTTGCTGTTTGAGATGCTGTCTCATCAATATGAGGAGTCTCATTCCAGTTTTTCTTTTGAGATACTGCTCTAGTATCCTCGAAGAGTCTTAGATTCAATTAAGGTATCATTCCCTTGTTCGGAATATCTTAATTCTATCATATAAGACTGCTTCGACTCGATACAGAGAATCTCATCTTTTGCTGTTTGAGATGCTGTCTCATCAATATGAGGAGTCTCATTCCAGTTTTTCTTTTGAGATACTGCTCTAGTATCCTCGAAGAGTCTTAGATTCAATTAAGGTATCATTCCCTTGTTCGGAATATCTTAATTCTATCATATAAGATGCTGCTTCGACTCGATACAGAGAATCTCATCTTTTGCTGTTTGAGATGCTGTCTCATCAATATGAGGAGTCTCATTCCAGTTTTTCTTTTGAGATACTGCTCTAGTATCCTCGAAGAGTCTTAGATTCAATTAAGGTATCATTCCCTTGTTCGGAATATCTTAATTCTATCATATAAGATGCTGCTTCGACTCGATACAGAGAATCTCATCTTTTGCTGTTTGAGATGCTGTCTCATCAATATGAGGAGTCTCATTCCAGTTTTTCTTTTGAGATACTGCTCTAGTATCCTCGAAGAGTCTTAGATTCAATTAAGGTATCATTCCCTTGTTCGGAATATCTTAATTCTATCATATAAGATGCTGCTTCGACTCGATACAGAGAATCTCATCTTTTGCTGTTTGAGATGCTGTCTCATCAATATGAGGAGTCTCATTCCAGTTTTTCTTTTGAGATACTGCTCTAGTATCCTCGAAGAGTCTTAGATTCAATTAAGGTATCATTCCCTTGTTCGGAATATCTTAATTCTATCATATAAGATGCTGCTTCGACTCGATACAGAGAATCTCATCTTTTGCTGTTTGAGATGCTGTCTCATCAATATGAGGAGTCTCATTCCAGTTTTTCTTTTGAGATACTGCTCTAGTATCCTCGAAGAGTCTTAGATTCAATTAAGGTATCATTCCCTTGTTCGGAATATCTTAATTCTATCATATAAGATGCTGCTTCGACTCGATACAGAGAATCTCATCTTTTGCTGTTTGAGATGCTGTCTCATCAATATGAGGAGTCTCATTCCAGTTTTTCTTTTGAGATACTGCTCTAGTATCCTCGAAGAGTCTTAGATTCAATTAAGGTATCATTCCCTTGTTCGGAATATCTTAATTCTATCATATAAGATGCTGCTTCGACTCGATACAGAGAATCTCATCTTTTGCTGTTTGAGATGCTGTCTCATCAATATGAGGAGTCTCATTCCAGTTTTTCTTTTGAGATACTGCTCTAGTATCCTCGAAGAGTCTTAGATTCAATTAAGGTATCATTCCCTTGTTCGGAATATCTTAATTCTATCATATAAGATGCTGCTTCGACTCGATACAGAGAATCTCATCTTTTGCTGTTTGAGATGCTGTCTCATCAATATGAGGAGTCTCATTCCAGTTTTTCTTTTGAGATACTGCTCTAGTATCCTCGAAGAGTCTTAGATTCAATTAAGGTATCATTCCCTTGTTCGGAATATCTTAATTCTATCATATAAGATGCTGCTTCGACTCGATACAGAGAATCTCATCTTTTGCTGTTTGAGATGCTGTCTCATCAATATGAGGAGTCTCATTCCAGTTTTTCTTTTGAGATACTGCTCTAGTATCCTCGAAGAGTCTTAGATTCAATTAAGGTATCATTCCCTTGTTCGGAATATCTTAATTCTATCATATAAGATGCTGCTTCGACTCGATACAGAGAATCTCATCTTTTGCTGTTTGAGATGCTGTCTCATCAATATGAGGAGTCTCATTCCAGTTTTTCTTTTGAGATACTGCTCTAGTATCCTCGAAGAGTCTTAGATTCAATTAAGGTATCATTCCCTTGTTCGGAATATCTTAATTCTATCATATAAGATGCTGCTTCGACTCGATACAGAGAATCTCATCTTTTGCTGTTTGAGATGCTGTCTCATCAATATGAGGAGTCTCATTCCAGTTTTTCTTTTGAGATACTGCTCTAGTATCCTCGAAGAGTCTTAGATTCAATTAAGGTATCATTCCCTTGTTCGGAATATCTTAATTCTATCATATAAGATGCTGCTTCGACTCGATACAGAGAATCTCATCTTTTGCTGTTTGAGATGCTGTCTCATCAATATGAGGAGTCTCATTCCAGTTTTTCTTTTGAGATACTGCTCTAGTATCCTCGAAGAGTCTTAGATTCAATTAAGGTATCATTCCCTTGTTCGGAATATCTTAATTCTATCATATAAGATGCTGCTTCGACTCGATACAGAGAATCTCATCTTTTGCTGTTTGAGATGCTGTCTCATCAATATGAGGAGTCTCATTCCAGTTTTTCTTTTGAGATACTGCTCTAGTATCCTCGAAGAGTCTTAGATTCAATTAAGGTATCATTCCCTTGTTCGGAATATCTTAATTCTATCATATAAGATGCTGCTTCGACTCGATACAGAGAATCTCATCTTTTGCTGTTTGAGATGCTGTCTCATCAATATGAGGAGTCTCATTCCAGTTTTTCTTTTGAGATACTGCTCTAGTATCCTCGAAGAGTCTTAGATTCAATTAAGGTATCATTCCCTTGTTCGGAATATCTTAATTCTATCATATAAGATGCTGCTTCGACTCGATACAGAGAATCTCATCTTTTGCTGTTTGAGATGCTGTCTCATCAATATGAGGAGTCTCATTCCAGTTTTTCTTTTGAGATACTGCTCTAGTATCCTCGAAGAGTCTTAGATTCAATTAAGGTATCATTCCCTTGTTCGGAATATCTTAATTCTATCATATAAGATGCTGCTTCGACTCGATACAGAGAATCTCATCTTTTGCTGTTTGAGATGCTGTCTCATCAATATGAGGAGTCTCATTCCAGTTTTTCTTTTGAGATACTGCTCTAGTATCCTCGAAGAGTCTTAGATTCAATTAAGGTATCATTCCCTTGTTCGGAATATCTTAATTCTATCATATAAGATGCTGCTTCGACTCGATACAGAGAATCTCATCTTTTGCTGTTTGAGATGCTGTCTCATCAATATGAGGAGTCTCATTCCAGTTTTTCTTATGAGATACTGCTCTAGTATCCTCGAAGAGTCTTAGATTCAATTAAGGTATCATTCCCTTGTTCGGAATATCTTAATTCTATCATATAAGATGCTGCTTCGACTCGATACAGAGAATCTCATCTTTTGCTGTTTGAGATGCTGTCTCATCAATATGAGGAGTCTCATTCCAGTTTTTCTTTTGAGATACTGCTCTAGTATCCTCGAAGAGTCTTAGATTCAATTAAGGTATCATTCCCTTGTTCGGAATATCTTAATTCTATCATATAAGATGCTGCTTCGACTCGATACAGAGAATCTCATCTTTTGCTGTTTGAGATGCTGTCTCATCAATATGAGGAGTCTCATTCCAGTTTTTCTTTTGAGATACTGCTCTAGTATCCTCGAAGAGTCTTAGATTCAATTAAGGTATCATTCCCTTGTTCGGAATATCTTAATTCTATCATATAAGATGCTGCTTCGACTCGATACAGAGAATCTCATCTTTTGCTGTTTGAGATGCTGTCTCATCAATATGAGGAGTCTCATTCCAGTTTTTCTTTTGAGATACTGCTCTAGTATCCTCGAAGAGTCTTAGATTCAATTAAGGTATCATTCCCTTGTTCGGAATATCTTAATTCTATCATATAAGATGCTGCTTCGACTCGATACAGAGAATCTCATCTTTTGCTGTTTGAGATGCTGTCTCATCAATATGAGGAGTCTCATTCCAGTTTTTCTTTTGAGATACTGCTCTAGTATCCTCGAAGAGTCTTAGATTCAATTAAGGTATCATTCCCTTGTTCGGAATATCTTAATTCTATCATATAAGATGCTGCTTCGACTCGATACAGAGAATCTCATCTTTTGCTGTTTGAGATGCTGTCTCATCAATATGAGGAGTCTCATTCCAGTTTTTCTTTTGAGATACTGCTCTAGTATCCTCGAAGAGTCTTAGATTCAATTAAGGTATCATTCCCTTGTTCGGAATATCTTAATTCTATCATATAAGATGCTGCTTCGACTCGATACAGAGAATCTCATCTTTTGCTGTTTGAGATGCTGTCTCATCAATATGAGGAGTCTCATTCCAGTTTTTCTTTTGAGATACTGCTCTAGTATCCTCGAAGAGTCTTAGATTCAATTAAGGTATCATTCCCTTGTTCGGAATATCTTAATTCTATCATATAAGATGCTGCTTCGACTCGATACAGAGAATCTCATCTTTTGCTGTTTGAGATGCTGTCTCATCAATATGAGGAGTCTCATTCCAGTTTTTCTTTTGAGATACTGCTCTAGTATCCTCGAAGAGTCTTAGATTCAATTAAGGTATCATTCCCTTGTTCGGAATATCTTAATTCTATCATATAAGATGCTGCTTCGACTCGATACAGAGAATCTCATCTTTTGCTGTTTGAGATGCTGTCTCATCAATATGAGGAGTCTCATTCCAGTTTTTCTTTTGAGATACTGCTCTAGTATCCTCGAAGAGTCTTAGATTCAATTAAGGTATCATTCCCTTGTTCGGAATATCTTAATTCTATCATATAAGATGCTGCTTCGACTCGATACAGAGAATCTCATCTTTTGCTGTTTGAGATGCTGTCTCATCAATATGAGGAGTCTCATTCCAGTTTTTCTTTTGAGATACTGCTCTAGTATCCTCGAAGAGTCTTAGATTCAATTAAGGTATCATTCCCTTGTTCGGAATATCTTAATTCTATCATATAAGATGCTGCTTCGACTCGATACAGAGAATCTCATCTTTTGCTGTTTGAGATGCTGTCTCATCAATATGAGGAGTCTCATTCCAGTTTTTCTTTTGAGATACTGCTCTAGTATCCTCGAAGAGTCTTAGATTCAATTAAGGTATCATTCCCTTGTTCGGAATATCTTAATTCTATCATATAAGATGCTGCTTCGACTCGATACAGAGAATCTCATCTTTTGCTGTTTGAGATGCTGTCTCATCAATATGAGGAGTCTCATTCCAGTTTTTCTTTTGAGATACTGCTCTAGTATCCTCGAAGAGTCTTAGATTCAATTAAGGTATCATTCCCTTGTTCGGAATATCTTAATTCTATCATATAAGATGCTGCTTCGACTCGATACAGAGAATCTCATCTTTTGCTGTTTGAGATGCTGTCTCATCAATATGAGGAGTCTCATTCCAGTTTTTCTTTTGAGATACTGCTCTAGTATCCTCGAAGAGTCTTAGATTCAATTAAGGTATCATTCCCTTGTTCGGAATATCTTAATTCTATCATATAAGATGCTGCTTCGACTCGATACAGAGAATCTCATCTTTTGCTGTTTGAGATGCTGTCTCATCAATATGAGGAGTCTCATTCCAGTTTTTCTTTTGAGATACTGCTCTAGTATCCTCGAAGAGTCTTAGATTCAATTAAGGTATCATTCCCTTGTTCGGAATATCTTAATTCTATCATATAAGATGCTGCTTCGACTCGATACAGAGAATCTCATCTTTTGCTGTTTGAGATGCTGTCTCATCAATATGAGGAGTCTCATTCCAGTTTTTCTTTTGAGATACTGCTCTAGTATCCTCGAAGAGTCTTAGATTCAATTAAGGTATCATTCCCTTGTTCGGAATATCTTAATTCTATCATATAAGATGCTGCTTCGACTCGATACAGAGAATCTCATCTTTTGCTGTTTGAGATGCTGTCTCATCAATATGAGGAGTCTCATTCCAGTTTTTCTTTTGAGATACTGCTCTAGTATCCTCGAAGAGTCTTAGATTCAATTAAGGTATCATTCCCTTGTTCGGAATATCTTAATTCTATCATATAAGATGCTGCTTCGACTCGATACAGAGAATCTCATCTTTTGCTGTTTGAGATGCTGTCTCATCAATATGAGGAGTCTCATTCCAGTTTTTCTTTTGAGATACTGCTCTAGTATCCTCGAAGAGTCTTAGATTCAATTAAGGTATCATTCCCTTGTTCGGAATATCTTAATTCTATCATATAAGATGCTGCTTCGACTCGATACAGAGAATCTCATCTTTTGCTGTTT